>NC_091937.1:14817107-15117107 GCF_041260155.1 Ptychodera flava
AATAAGGAGTATTTCGGCGCGACGACAAATTAACTTAGTACGTTCTTCTTTTATAAATAGTAGTTTAAGACCGGACCGGGCCTTTCCTCTGTCAGTATTTAGGGTCTATGGTCCCAGTCGCTTGGAAGTTGGAGTTGATGTATATTTTTTTTTGGAGACACTGGGCAAAATGCTTGATATACAACAATATATACACATATACTGATTCTGTACATGTGTCAAATACATTCAGTATACAGTACGTATGCTAATAAAATGCAAAACTACAGTGTACACTTAGTGTGCAAACATCTGCATTACGTATACTCATGATCTGCATAGAAATACGCTACGCATATCAACGTATTGGAATGTTCCATATACAAAGATATACGCTGCATATGCAATTAGTATTCTGTTCCATATACATCAATATACGTAAATATGCTAAGCGCATATCAAGCATTTTGTCTAGTGAGAAGATGACTGCCCCCGTCGCTTGGCTTTTCTTGGCAGCAGTTACCTTTTCCCCTTCAATTTATTATTGTTTTTGATATTTATATGACCACAGATTTGGAGCAATCCCAGTAAAACGGGTATCAATATTACTCTGAACTAATTTTATGAAGCTTCTGCTGTATAAGCATCAAACAGCAAGAGCAGGGTGACATGACATATATTTTTCAGAAGCACATCCACTGCACGACCGGCACACAGTCCGTGTAGCCGACAATGAGATGCTAATGATATGCGTAGTGTACAAGTTTAAGGTCTCCTCGACTAACTTTCAGCTGGTTGCTCACTTTCTACAATTTTTATAGTATTTTATACAAAATCGCAGACTTATTCTACCTGCAACTAAAAACTGACAATGATTTTGTAGCCCATTCTTTACTATTTTTCATAGTATTTGATAGCCGGTATCAGACAGTTGTGGATGATTAAAATCAGTAAACACTGTCTCACAATTATGTAATATAGGGATCACTTGAACGCACACCAACTATGACAAATATACCTATGAAAAACACAGATTATTACTGAGTGATTACACGAACTGTTTTGGGTTACATGAAACTTAAGATGCTGTGAACGATTCCCAAGGTAAACAAAATCCAGAGCACGGCATAAATTTCAAGAAAAACCCCAATTCAATTATTTGAGCTATTCTCAGTAATTTATATTTGACCCCGTGAACTTTGGATGTCATGCGAATTGGAGAAGGGATCATAATATTCGCGGCCCGGTGTTCAAAGGTCAAACTACGGAGGCGCAACCTTTCTGAATGTATTACGCAATATATTGATCTTAAGGTTGTATGCGCTTCGAAAGTGATAGACTGAAACTTTCGCTCAAACTTCCACAATGAATCTTTCAACCATACTCTTTCAAAATCAAGAATACACATCGAAGGCTCCCATGCTAATTTTGGTAACAGAGAAACAAATTACCCAAAATTTACCGATTTTCGAAATTCAAAATGGCCGCCATCCCTGTGTTAACTCTATGAAGTATAAATATGTTTTCGATTTTCGAAAATCTAAGCCTGTGAAAAGTTTTTCCTGCACCAAGAGCTGTAAAATGAGCCCCCACAAGTTGTAGATCAGAAAAGAATTGTGAGTCCCAATCGCTGTCCTCGAAGTGCATTTTACCTTAAGGCTATTGTCTGGGCTATTTTAAAACACTAACCGTGTAGTACCTTGTTTTCAGAGTTTGTCATCTTTTTGTTGCAGTAGATGGTAAAATGCAGTGCAGGGGGAAAACCGGATATTCAATTGCCATGGCGACAATTTCAGGGTTAAAAATATGAGGAAATTTGTGGCAAAGATATCTATTGAACGAAAAGTCATACAACAACCGAATTTTTTCTGTAGCATTCAGATGTATATGTATTACAATATAAACCTAAATCTATGACTGTATAAGATGTCAATATAAATTAAATCATAGTCATCTCGGTAAGATTGAAAAATTAATAAATTTCACAACTTTCCGTCAAGTTTCTACTATGACATGATTGGATGACCTTGTTTTTTGAAGTTTATTTTGTAAAGTATTTAATTTCACATATGTTGGCTGATTTTCATTGCATTCCAACCATTCTTTCAAGAGTTATTACTGCCACAAGAAACGAATGCAGTACAAAACACAATTGTTAGGAGTATTGGATTGAAATGTTTACAACATAAAAGTGATACTCATACTTCATGCAAAGTTTACGACCTCAAAATAGGGTATTGGACAAGTTTAAATTGTCAGTTAGAATTCTATTTACAAAAGCCTGGTTGTAATTGCTTTCTAAGTGAAAAATGAACTGTTAATTATCAAAAAACATTGATTTTATAATCAGCATGATAATGAAATTCATGTGAGATTCTTTACTTGTTATGTATATGGACACCATAACGTCTAATATGGTTTGTTTTCTGGTTTAATTGCTATACCTGAATGAAAATCTTCATATGCCTTACAGTAATATCCACACAAAATATAAAACAGAATCATTTGTTGCAAATTTCTCCCGATTACTCATTGATCTGGCTTTTTTAGACTGCAATTAGTCTCAACAACTCACAATTTCCACAACGCCATATTTTTACCTCTGAAAAAGCTGCTTCAATAAGCAAGCAAATGGTCACTACTTCATACATGATGCCATAACTCAACAAAGTTTTTAGGCAACCAAAAATAGCAATTTACCTGTTTTGAATATACAATTAGACTAAATAAAATTTGACCAGGGGTCAGTGGGAAAAAAACGCGATTTTTCTCGATTTTAGTTAATATTTTTTGAAGAATGATATAGCTTATTTGAAAGTATACATGTCGAGGGTGACAATGAAGGAAAAAAATAAAATTAGATTTTTTGAGCATTTTGACCGACATTAGCCCAGACGATGGCCTTAATAAATTTGAAATTGCTTGGTTCGTCCACATTGAACTTTTTTGTTTTCTACCTATACATTTTCAATGGCGAAAGAGTTTTCGCCGAGGGGTCCCCAATGGCTTTCCATAGTTAGCAGTATGTTTTAAAGCAGCCAAAGTCCGTTAACATGTTCTACCATTGCGTGTTGACCATTACAAAATTTGTTGACTACAAATTGAGGTGTCATACATTGAGACCTCAAAGGTGTTGGTTATCATCCAAGGTTTGGATAAGCGTACAGCAATCAGTTATTATCGGCCTACAATTTAGGTCCTACCGTAGTTACCAATTATGATCCGTGAACCATATTTCGCACGTTATTGGTGCATATAGTGACACTTGTTTCAAAATGTAATCGGCTTTTTGAACCAATACTTTTCTCTGGCTATTTCAAAACGACAGGACGTCTCAAAAATGTGTCAGACACAACAAAATATGTTTGGCTATTGCAATTATCCCATGTACGTTTGACGAATTATGTATATGATATTCAGGGTTGAGTGTAGTATTGCTAAACGATATTACTTTCAAGAACTAGATACTTTTGAAAATGCTAAAAAGAAATTTAGATTTCATAACACCTCCCAGTATTGATCGAGTAGTTGGCCATGTCAACCTGACTTCATATGTGTTCGGGTGAATTACGATTTGTGTGTAAACTGCTTTCCGCCGACTTTATAGCCATGTTGAAAATATTCATAATGTTCTTTCGACCCAAGGGTAATATTAATCTTATCTAGACCACATATACATGATGGAATGCTTTTCCCATATTGTCAAGCCGTGTAACAACACATTCAAACAAACATCTTCATGAATAAAGGTACAATGTATCTTTGTTTTTTTCTGTCACATACTGATAGCAAATTTTGATGCATAAACAATCAACGCAAGTCTTTTTTCTCAAGAACAACATGGAAAATCCTAAGAAAAGGCTCAGGTTAAAGGGATAAAGCAGGCCATGTTTTCATGAGCTTTGTTTGATACGAGATACTATTTATATTGTTTGACATGTTGAAAGATACTGAATGAATGGGTGACCATGCATGCATTCGACCCACGTTTCAATATCTTTCAACCTGTCAAACAATATAAATAGTATCTCGTATCAAACAAAATTCACGAAAAAATGGCCGACTTTCGAAAACAGGGTGACCCTACTTTGTGAAACAAAGGTTAACAAAAGGTGGAATATAAATTGAATAATTCAGTACATGTATATATATATATTATATATATATATATATATATATATATATATATATATATATATATATATATATATATACTTGTTTAGTTCAAGATCAGCTGGAGTAGAGTGCTCAATACTAGAGTAGAGCTAATATATATATATATATATATATATATATAATATATATATATATATATATATATATATATTATATTATTCTATAAAAAGCTCAGCAGATGACTTATATGAAGATAGATTCAACAAAAATGCACGCAAGTCAGGAATACTGAGATTTTGCTGTACCCTTCAAAATCTGACTGTTACAATTACAGAATTCTGATTTTGTTTTCTGTTAAAAGTCTATTTTATATTTCTGACATGACCCATTACCAAATGAAATAGATTTCATACAAAAAATGCTGATTTTATATGTCAACGTTAAAAAATGTTAGAATTTGATTTTAGCTATGACTACAATTTTCAATGTAAACTTTGGGGTATGGAGTAAGTTTTGGTCATATATCATGAATATTATACAAGATATTGCGTGTAACAATATGTCATTTTAAAGATTAGTATATTATCTTTATGATACCTAACAAGTTAGGTTATATTCAAAATTAAGCTCAGCAGATGACCTATATGAAGACAAGTTTAACAAAAATGCACGCAAATCTGCAACACTGCGGTTTTGCAGTACCCTTCAAAATATGACTGTTACAGCTGTAGAGTCCCAATATTTTTTCTGTTAAAAGTCTATTTCATATTTCTGACATGTCCCTGTACCAAATAAAACAGACTTAATCGCAAAAACGGCCAGATTTTATATGTCTAGGTTAAAAAAGTTTAGAATTTGATTTTAGCTATGACTGCAATTTTCAATGTAAACTTTGGGGTATGGGGTAAGTTTTGGTCATATATCATGAATACTATACAGGATATTGCGTGTAACAATATGTCATGTTAAAGATTAGTATATTATCTTTATAATGATACCTAACAAGTGAGGTTATATTCAAAATTAAGCTCAGCAGATGACCTATAAGAAGACAAATTTAACAAAAATGCATGCAAATCTGCAACACTGTGATTTTGCGGTACCCTTCAAAATATGACTGTTACAGCTGTAGAGTCCCAATATTTTTTCTGTTAAAAGTCTATTTCATATTTCTGACATGTCCCTGTATCAAATAAAACAGATTTCATTCAAAGCATTGCATTTTTTATTATGCCAAGCTAAAAAAATTGGTAGAATTTGAGATTTACTGTAATTTACAATGTTAAATTTTGGGGTATGGGGTAAGTTTTGGTCATATATCACATAAACTGTAGAAGATATTGCATAGTAAAATATGTCATCTTAAAGAAGAATAAATTTCCTTTCTATTGATACAAAACAAGTGAGGTTATGTTAAAAAATAAGCTCAGCACATGACTTACAAGAAGACAGATTTGACGAAAATGCATTTGGGTTGGAAAATGGGTACCCTTCAAAACATGACCATAACAGCTATTGCATCCCTATATTTTTTCTGTTAAAATTCCATTTCGTATTCTAGGGATCCAAAGGCTTCTGAAAAATACAGGTTTGTTATCCTGTGGGGAGGGGGTGCACGTAGACCCCCTCTAGCCCACGGACTATTGTGTCAAATGCCCCGAGGAAAGTCCAAGACCAAGAATAGCTGTCTTTTTACTCAAATTTATCTTCATCCATAATTGTGCATGGGTTTATTGCACCAAGATTTCAGTATTAAATTTTTGTCTTTATTCTCGTAACTGTGTAGACCGCGAAAGTTCGTTGCACAGCTGACGGACTGCAGCGGTCTCAGTGAACGATCGTTGTATGGTTGACGCCGTTGTATGGTTGACGAGTAGCCCTGCGTACAGGTCTGTGTGTTCCCGGCGTTATACGGCCTCCACCACAGCCGTATAACGCCGGGAACACACAGACATGTACACAGGGCTAGGCTACGAGCAGCCCAGATCAGTGGTGATCTCACCTGATAGCAATACCACGATCATTGTTGTGGCTAGCTTACTAGATCAAAATAAACCGGAAAGTTCAAATGCACTTGAATAGCACAAGCGCCAGCACTATGCGTGTATTAGCTTTCGTCTTGCCAGGGTCTAGCCGCGTACGATACCGGGCAGAGTTCAATCACGCTTTCTGAGCACAAGCATCACTAGGTATTACACTTAATCCAAGACGAGTCTGTATGTAAAAGTTTCCCACCGAGTCTGTGTATAAAACTTCCCAGCTAGCTGTATGTAAAATTTTTCCACCGAGTCTGTGTATAAAACTTCCCAGCGTGCTGTGTCTTCAGAACGAGTTTGTATGTAAAATCTTCGAGCTGTATCAAAGTCCAATGTATGTATGTATGTATGTATGTATGTATGTATGTATGTATGTATGTATGTATGTATGTATGTATGTATGTATGTATGTATGTATGTATGTATGTATGTATGTATTCTACATGTATGAATGAATACGCTATATGCGTGCGCGTATTTTTTACTATATGTATGTATATGTATGCATACGCAAACATATGTGTGGGGCATTGTATCTGTATGTGTGTGTATACCGCACGCGCGCGCACACACACACACACACACACACACACACACACACACACACACACACACACACACACATATATATATATATATATATATATATATATATATATATATATAAGCTTTTCTATCTCTAAAAAAAGCTTGATTGTATAAATTATTTTTTTACATTTGGCGCCTCGTATATGAATGAATGTAATTTTTTTTACATTTGGCGCCTCGTATAACTGTGCCATACATTTCGTATACTACAGCAACCCATACTACAGAATTTTTTAACTTGAATTCACGTTTACCCCGTGGCTTGGGCTTGAATTTGTCTTATCAGTGCCAGAAATTCAACTAGCTGGAAAACGTCAATGTGGAAAGTTTGTGTACAACAAGGACAATTTTACAAAATCTTAGGCAATGATGTGAATTTATTAACTTTTTTAGTTTTCCACACAAGCGGAGATGTAGAAGTGGGATATGACTAAAATGCTGAGAGCTAAACTGTTTTAAAATTAGAATTAATCATGTTCTCAGTTACACAGAGTTCATGAAGATAATTCCGTCTTTCATTGATAATGGCGAAAACACGCATGTGTAAAATTATCACATTTTATATTACAAACAATTTTGATTCTTTGAGATAAATTTTAACATATTGCGATGTAATCCTCGCCTCTTGCGATATTGTTTCGTTCTGGAAGAGCGCGTTCAAGTTGTTGCTCTTAATACTATTTTCACTCCAAATTTGAAACTGCAGAAGAAAGGTGATAGATTATTGCTTGTGAAGGTAGTTTGATCGACATACAATTGTCGAACATCAATTCTTCTCTGTCACTGACAACACCCCTGTTTGTCCATTGTAGGTTTGAGTGCATACCCAACAATTGGAACGATGTTTGGTGGCGAGATCATAGCAATCAGTGGCCTTACCTTTAACACTGATGACGACATAGTTTGTAAATTTGGTGAATATCCAAGGGTGAATGGTACCTACATTAGTCAGAACGAGATACAGTGTGTGACACCCCCATTCTTTGGAATTGGTGTTACCAGGATCGTCGTTTCTCTTGACGGTGGTGCGACTTTTGAAGACAGACAAGGAGAAATCTATATTCGTGAGGAATGTTTTTTTATAGCCAAAGACTCAAATTTGATAAAACTGCGTTTTTGTAAGCTTATGTTTAATGAATCGGAGATGATGTTGGCTTGAGAATTCCCAGTTGCCTTCTACTTGAAGAAAATAATACAATTGATTTAAACCAGAGTAACATACAGATGGAATCACGCCACCGTAGTTGAATTTGTCTTTTCGAAATTTATCGTCAAAATGTCAAAAAAATAACAGTAGATGCTATTTCATTACAAACATTACAACCAGCTGTGTACTTTGCTGAAGAGTGGAAATATACCATCGGCGCCGTGATTACAACAAATGCAGTTTGTTTTTCATTGTGTGAAGTATATTTAATGCAAATCAATTTCGAAAGTAACTTCTCCCTGCCGAACACGATTGGAACTAATTTGGGATAATTGGATGGTGAAGTAATGCCGATTTAATCTACAAATGTAACCTCATCTGCTTTGCTTTATACATTACACACTTGTTTTTATGAGTAATAATTTGCAATATTGCAACATTCAGCTATACGGCAGCTCACGCTTTTTGAGAAATTTGAAAAATATGAAAATCCAAATATCCCAAATTAGTTCCAATAGTGTTCTGGTAAATTAAGCAGACGGCATCTGAAATGTCACTTAATACGGGAATATTGTATTTTTGTATCACCGGTCCTTATGTTTTTTCTTTCACTTTTGATTGGAATAAATGATTACTTAATGGTCTATTTAACAGTTTTCAAACTTGAAAGCAGGTTCTTTTATAATCTCAATATTGTATTTTCTGTACTGTCACTAGAAACTTATGATCGCTTAGACGAGTTTCACCTTCGTCGTGTGAATACCGATTCTGATGACTGGAATTATGCTGGCAGACCATTGATGATTGAATGGGATCACCAAGAAATAGAAGACCCAACAGTAACAGTAGAGGTTGTAGCTTATCGCGAAGACGGTGTAGAAGGGCCTCGATGGGAATACGTATATACTATAATATCAAGCACACCGAATGATGGCGTCCTAACGTTCACACCTGCTCCACAGACGGCTGTCACAGCTGGAACAGACTATGGTACCATTCGCTTATTTGGGGAAAATAAACCGTGAGTAGTTCTTATGTGATGACCAGATCTATCATAGTTTTAATTTATTTGACACGTGACAAATAATTTGTTTTCTAACGTTCAGATCATCTTAAAAAGGAAACTTTCGTATGCCGGTGCAATTTTTTCTTTTCTTTCTTACATTAGCTTTACCTGATTGGCGGAGTAATAAGAAGAAAATCTAGCAATGCTAGTAAAATTTTGTCGTCGAAGTATGTAGGTAGACACTGATAAAACGTTGTTCAATGTTAAATTGTAGTCGCGATACAATCATAAAAGTAGCACATAGGTATGAAACCTCAAGCCAAGAATTCTGTACAGGGTCTATTGACTGAGAGTAAATGCTACAGCAGATATCTAACTGTTCTCCTTTAACAATTATTTTCGTAATGTGCAGTGGAGTCCACTCATAGAATTTCTATGCAATAATTTAAAGCATCAGGTTGGCAAACACAATCTGTTTTAGCAACAACAGACGGTGTCCAAAATAATGTTTTTCTCTCTCTCTGTTTTAGTACTGGCCGGATGTTGTGGGCCAAACCCCATGCATTGGGTTATGTTTTAGAACCGGCGTACCAAAGTGATCCATATGGATGGTCCATTCAGAAATGCGAAGAATTTTATCAGTTTGATCTGACTGAGCCAGACTTCATCGAAGGTTGTATCATTAACACTCCATTATGACATGATTTTCATCGTCTTTTTTCAAATTTATGTATGAGCAGACATCCTACTAGCT
Source organism: Ptychodera flava (assembly GCF_041260155.1). Taxonomy (NCBI): domain Eukaryota; kingdom Metazoa; phylum Hemichordata; class Enteropneusta; family Ptychoderidae; genus Ptychodera; species Ptychodera flava. Next base: position 14,826,734 of record NC_091937.1, read on the forward strand.
CAGAGCGCAACAATACGATTGGTTTTTATGTCGTTAGAGGTTAAAAAATAGATATCGTCACCTCGAATTATGAATATACAATGTAACTTCCGTAGTTTTACGAGTTCTTGCTGAAAATTCTAACAATCATTAAAACATTGCAGGATCCTTAAATAGAACCACAGAGAAACTTTGAAAGGAACGAGAGATATCATTGTGTGATGATTCGAACCGAAAATATCGACAATTGTGGACAAGTTTTGTCTCTTAAATATTTCTATGTAAAAGACGTTTTGGATAATTAAGCAAAAAATCATAACTCTTCAAGAACTTCTAACAAGAAATATTATTTTTCAGGTCTGTTGCCTTGTCCATGTACCTTGCAACAGGCTTTGGTAGATACCGGCAGATGGCAACCAGACGACGGATGCAGTATGTTCAAAGGAAGCAGATGTACATATCATGTGGGGGCGCTGCACTGCGTACGATCTGTCATACCAACGTAAGACGACAACTTCACATATTCCAGTAATGATTGGTAAAGTTAAGCTGGAAAATAGTAATTAAAATATTGAGACAAGGGAATTCTACTGTAAGGTACATGTCTTAGTTAACAAACTAAACTCTGCCAAGAATGAATATGATATATGAAATATTTATAATAAATAATAAATTACCCACAATTCTCTTAGATTTGTATCCTTGAAGGTTACTTTTCTAAAAACTTTTTCAGTTCTGCATGTAAGCACTAGTGTGCAGCATCAGAATAATTTTTAAATAATATCTAGTTAAAGTACGTTTAGATATTTCAGTGAAAGTTTCAAAATAACCACTAAACAAGCATAAAAGTAACATATTTTAGGTACTACAAATGCCTTGGTTTTTGGGCAGCAAGTTAAGACGAACTGAAGGGGTCATTCTCTGAGAAAACTTAGCATGCAAATTTCTTTTGTCACTTCCATTGGAAAAATTCAATATCCTTTTGTTTCATAAAACAGGTGCAACTAGTCTCCCTACTTTCCATCACATTATTCTGTATGGCTGAGGACACAATCTGTGGAAAATTTCACGAACATGCTATCTCCTCTCTCAATTATGCATAATTTTTCCAAATTAATACAATACAAGATCTTTATTGAAAATAAGGTTGCAGTATGAAATCTGTCGCTCCGAGAATTTTGACGCGTCGGAGAAATAACATGTGTGTCGTAAAATGAAACACATTATACAGGTCGAATGAAAATTAATGACAATTTAAAGTTTTATTTTTCTACATCTGTTGTTGTTTCAAAGTTTGAATTATGTCAGTTGTTCTTCAAATATCAGACGATGTCGTAAACTTTAATGGCTAAATGGAAAATTCATATCGATTCACTAAATTTATGAAAAATAAATCAATATGACGATTTTTTCTCTTTCATATGAGAAAGGCGAAGTTAATTGAAACGGTCACAAATGCCGTATATTGGCCATATTTAACAATGCACTCTCTCACAGCCACTGGTTCAAAACCAGAGGCCACATTGTCCGTCAAGATAGGGCTCGGAAAACACATTTTTAAGTGACTTTGGAAATAATTATAGGAGGAATATATCAGGATTTATGCAGAGTATAGTTGAGCCATTATGGATGTCAACGTAGGGTCGAAAGTTGTCGTAAATCAATTACAATTATGTCCACCCTATTTCCATGACGATATTGATCTGTTTAATCTGCGATATTACAGTGATCTTCATTTCAATTTAATGGGAGTATAAATCATCAAGGGTCATGCGAATTCCTATGTTGTGTCGAAACCTCCGACCGTTGTAATTGCAAGTGAAAATGGAAAACAAATACATTATGCCGTCCAGCTAGGATATTAACTAAACTTTGTAAGTAGTTTCCAATCAGCAAAGATGAAATGAGTGATTATTTAACTTAATCAAAGTATAATTAATAAAATCAACGAGGTGCTCTGATTTCTCGTTATACAGAAACTTAGGCGGCGGGAACCAGTGTTGCTATGACGACGATGGTAATTTGATGTTTGCCTTGGATACAGATCAGGGAAGTACACCTGATAGGTATCACACATGGGGTTCAGCTCCTTACAACCAAATAGGACGCGTACCGTCTACGTCACACTGGTTAGTTGACGTCATTACTTTCTACTACTGCTGTCTGTGGGGAGACCATTGCTGGAAATATATGACTGTCAGGGCTACAAAAGATTGTATTGAATACGAACCACCTAGGCCAGGTAACGATATGAACTATGTATATCCTGTCAAAATTGATTTATTCATTGATGGATGGATGGATGGATGGACAAATGGATTATGGCAATGCTGTATGTATGTATGTATGTATGTATGTATGTATGTATGTATGTATGTATGTATGTATGTATGTATGTATGTAGGTAGGTAGGTAGGTAGGTAGGTAGGTAGGTAGGTAGGTAGGTAGGTAGGTAGGTAGGTAGGTAGGTAGGTAGGTAGGTAGGTACGAATGTATGTGTACAAATATGTGTGTATGTGTGTATTGTATTTGCTTTATTATTTTACAGTCAAATGTTTCACCTGTACACAAAGTAATGACCAAATCGATGCTATAGCCCAAATATACATTTTTCATGAAACTCATATTTGATGAAGATTCTGGGTTATATATATATTTTTGTATTCCCATTCGCGACTCGATACCTATGATAAACGGCTGAACAGCTTTAATGTCTATTTGCGAAAAAGAAATGCTACAATAATTCCTGGAACTATTAAATGACGTCAAAACACAACCACGATTCCAAGGCATTTGAATCCTAGAAAAAATTGCTGAACTCTTTAGTAAGCTTCATATCTTACAATACAATGAAGTGAGATAATTGCCCGAAGGTAGAAAGAGAAAGATAACGCACAATGCGATGTCTGGTTTCCTTGCGTGTCTTCACAGCTGCCGTCTTTGGAGATCCACACTTTACAACGCTGGATGGGTTGAAATACACATTCAATGACAAGGGAGAGTTCACATTGATCAAGACAATTGATGACAGAATTGAACTGCAAGGTCGATTTGAACAGATAACAGACGATCAAGGTGAGTAACGATGTGTATTAAAAGGCACATGTGCTGACTGGTACAATAGCCGAGACACAAATTACACAAATTGTCATTGCAAACTTCAAATAGTGATCTATTCCGTTGACACTTTGCTGGGGTTTACTCTTTGTGTGTATGTGATCGGGAAAGGAATATATCGAATTTATCCCAATGGATATCTTTCCAACGCGGATGGACGTCTTATGCCATGTCATAAAACTGAATAAAATTTCAACCCGTTCCTTTTGGTCGTCTCTCTGTTGGGGACATATTTGTTGTTTAAAGTGTTCTAGGTTTCACTGGACAGAGATTGTACTTCATGATGAGTGGGGAACGATCTTTACTCGCGTGTTAAAAATGTTTAGCACAATATTGCATAAACTATTTGTTGCAACGTTTTATAAACGCGTAAACGCACACGTTAGTTTCTGCTATGTGAATATATTTGTGCAGAAAAGTTGGTATGATAGGATATGACAATTGACGGGATCCCCCGAGAGAATGACGTCACGCAATTTGCATTCTGTATCTGCGTATCTGTGTGTAGGTAATGAGGTAGCGGCTACTGTGTTGACAGCGATTGCTGTACAAGATAAACTGAACAATGCTGATAAAGTCGAAGTTCGGCTAGCCGAGGAAACCACCCTGGAACTGTTAATCAACGGAGAAACTGTCGACTTTGGTGGACAAGAATGGTTAGACTTCAGTGGTGAGTTGTTATGGTCCACGGCAGTGCCATAGATTCGTAGTCTGTTTGTGTTTTCTGTCAGGACACGCACTGTTGAGTTTTTGTTACAAAAGTTGATGAATTTGTAAAAAATATCATTTAAATGATTTTCTTAAATAGGTATTGCAATACAAACTTCTGAACGTGAACCTGGTGACAACGTGACCAAATTGACCATCATGCTTGAACGTGGTTTTGGCATTGAACTGGACTCAATAAATGACATGATGTCTTTGCAGTTTCTGTTACCGCCCACTCTCAAGGTAATATCCCTTTTTTCGATCAGTCAGGGTCTAAAGTGGATTAAAATCATTCATTTATTCATAATTCAGCACGAGACGATGGAACGTCATACGCTTAAACAACAGAATTAAACAACAAACTGCATTTAGTATTTAAAACGATGTCGTAAGTCTAACCAGATTTTCCGATCATTTACAAATCTAGTGCACAAATTCAATTTTAATTGACATCCACTATATTTGTATTTGTAAAGAATATGATAACAGGACTGTTTGGTAATTGGAATGACGATCCTAGCGATGACCTCAGGACCCCAGACGGTACGGTCGTTCCCGCTGACTCAACTCCTGACGATATATTCTATAATTTTGGACGCGCATGTAAGTAAGACTTAGTGCATGGAACAAAGCTAACATTTCAATATTGTACATTCAACCTGAGCCAGAATACGTTAATTGTCGACACAGAAGAAGTAAATAATGATTGGCAGAGTGATACAGCAACGTTTCTTTCCAATTTTTCCATAATAGTGAAGTACTAGTCTGATACTTTGTAGTCCTTAAACTTGGTTCTCACCGAGCGTGTTCAAGAGCTTGAATGTCATTGGTTTACAGGGGAAATCGCCAATACAGATATGTTTGAATATGACCAAGGCAAATCCCATGATGATTATCATGATCCGACGTTTGCACCACTCTTTGACCCGCCGAGTGAAGATGAATTGTCTCCAGAACTTAGACAGGACATGGATGAAGTTTGTGGAGAAAACCTGGAGTGTCAATTTGATGTCAGAACCACCAAGAGAATTGACGTCGGCAGCTTGACTAAAGAGGGCGCGGATCAATATGACATAATTAGAAGTGGCACAGAGAAAGGTAACAATATTACAATTTGTCGAAGTTTGAAGATGACGTCAGCTAGGGTAGTCTGTGATGCAACATAGGCATTCCAAATGTAATATTGAAAGTGTGTCATGATTATGTTTTTCTGAATGATTTAACAAACCAACTTAACGGACCAGGATACATATTGTATTCAAATAAACACTTTGAATTCATCAAAGTATCGAAACTTTAGAAAAAGTACATCTTGTCTATCTATTTGTCATGACATGTAAAGAATGACAACGTATTTCATTTGTAATATGTCATAGATATTCAACAAGTGGTAGAGTGTTTCAAATTGATTGCTAAAATAAACTGTTGCATACTAACTTTGAGTTTTCGTTTACTTTCAGTTGTCGTTTGTGAATACATGAAAACTCCTTTGAACGGTACAAAGACATTTAAAGATGATTTGAAAACTCATCTTGTGGGAAGTGTTATTACTTTTGGATGTGATGAAGGCTTTGTACAGACTGGTACCCCGACACGAGAGTGTCTCTTTAATGGAAAATGGACTGGTATTGACACTGTCAACGACTGTATAGGTATGTCCTGGTGATTAACGAAAATGTGTCTCGCTATACCGGTGAATGTATAGGATAATTAACTACACGTACCTTAGCGAATGAATATTCGCGCGAGACGAGTCATAAAGAACACGTAATAAAAATAAATTTTTACAACACGGAATTGAATATATAACTTTTCACATTATTTACAATAATTGTGTCGATTATCACAGAAAATACCGGCAATGCTTTCCTGAATATTGTTTGTATAACTAAAACATGACTTTATGACAAAAAATATAAGTTAGGACATAAAGTTTAAAACAATAATAAGTGAAAACATGGAGAAAGCAACGCAGATGAGATTAAAGATAGGCAGAGAGAGAGAGAGAGAGAGAGAGAGAGAGAGAGAGAGAGAGAGAGAGAGAGGGACTAGTAAACAGTGTTTTGGAAAAATATGCTGTTAAACAGAAGAACTGATGCACTGATAGAGTAATGATCGACAGTGAAAGTGCTGGGACGATGAGATAGAACCACAATAAGATACTGTGGGGGCAGACGTAATCAATCACGAGATAGGTAGCGGGCGACTGACAGTCATTAGAGACGAAGTGATTGACACAAAGGTACACCAAAGGGTATTCATACAAAGTAAATGGTTACATACTTGTGTTGAACTCTCATAATGTGTTACCTTATAGAAACTGGGTGTGGAACATTGTTACCGCCTGACAATGGCGCCATCACAGTTGTTGTTGAAGATGGTCTATACGTGGCATATTTCACTTGTGAAGATGACTATAAAATAAGCGGGGCTTCTTATCGTCGATGTGTCAATGGAGTTTGGACTGGCCTCGAAACGGAATGCTACGGTTGGTAAAATTGCGTCATATGTTACAATGTTTGACTCGTCTCTGCAAAGAGCAGCTCAGTTGAAATGTCAGTGATTTCAATGAATTCAAATATCAATATAGCCGATGAGATGTGGATTTTGACAGCGTACTTACGCAGTGAAAAAGAGACTATGGCATGGCACTACAAGCAGGATTGTATAAAAGAGTGTTCATCATTCATACAAACACCTTCATCTATGAGTTGATTAGCTCTCTTATTTAGGGAATTCAATGGGTGGGCAACTAATCAAACCAATTTCAATTTCTCGAAGTATAATGAAATCTGTTTTCTAACTTTATGCGTGTATATTCCAAACTGTATCAAATCAGCGTTTTTAGTTTTATTATGTAAAGAAAATTTTAATTGAATGAACAGAGTGAATGTTATCAAGAAGTGAATGATCTCTGATTCGATAACAATCGATCTGGAAACTGATGGGGTCTTTGTTTCTTTTTCAGTTGGCATTGACCCTGACCTTGCAAGGTCGTTAATCATTGGTTTGTCATGCGCAGTTGGAGTTGCTCTCATTGTCATTGTTGTCTACGTCATCTATGTCTGTCGTTTCAAAGATGATAAGAAGAGCGATGTTGAATCAGGGTGAGTATTATCCTCCTAGAATTGTAAGAGTATAGATATTAGGCCGTCAACAATTAGTAGTCTAGATTCAAGAAATCATTGATGACAATCAACAAAATCGCCCTTACGAGGATGTTGAAGATGAAGAATCTTACCTAATTTATGAGTTTTCGTTTGGTTACCAAATTTATGATTGTAGTTTTACACTTTGAACAGAGCAAACTATATTGTGAAGACCTTCGAGTATTATTAAATAAGACCAACAATAAAAATACCACAAACTTTCTAAACTTCAGAACAAAATTCACTATACTAATAAAGGTATAGATATGTGTTTAACATCTACAAAGCACTTTTGTCCTGATTGTAATAAATCATTCGAATCATTTTATCTACTTAGAGCAAAGGCAAACACAGAAATAGAGCAAGTCAAATATGAAAACAATGCTGTTGCCATTGACGACGAAGGACACGACCACTGAGGAGAAGAAACTGGATAAGACGAGGAAGAAGTAAAACCTGAGAAAGAAGAAGGGGAAAAACACATGTACGAAGAGCTTCCCTAAAGGAAATTGTACTTTGAGTTTTGGACGGAGATCAAGGGAAGCAAGTCTGCCCTTTGACGACCATTGAACTTCCTCTGTTCGCCTTTGTATATTTTCCTAATTAGGAATTTACATCACCACTTTGTTTATATTTTGTGATTGAAATTCGATGAAAGATATTAATCGTATTGAAAATATGAGTACGGAAAATTTCTTGTTGACCATTAATTTGAAAAGGTGGCTTCCAGAAGAGTTACTCTGCGATATGACGCCAGTGATGTCTGCCCGGTGTTGTGTTCGCCTTCAAGTTGTTGTGTTCGCAACTGTTAACACATCCACGTTGTTCTTAACGAGCAGTACCAACTCAGAAAGATTATTTAAGTAACCATTATGAAAAGTTATTGATTCAAGCAATATCATTCGAAAGTTATTTCTGCTAAAATATGATAGACTGCCTGAATTTCGAGATTTTATATTCTCTGCCAGCATGCTGTATCCTCATATACCTTGTCAATATACGACCTGGTTATCTTGTATATCAACATAAAACATTCATAAAGTTCATATCGAGGCTTTATTTACTAACTAATACTTTAACGATCAACGCGTGCTAAAATTCGGACTTGGAATTGCTTTTTCTTACTAAATTGATACAAGTCAACTTCCCACTTCCAGACATAGAAAACATATCAGTAGCCACTATCACATGAATCAATAATCAAATAATTTGACAACAAAAATATTTTGGTGGCCGCGCCGATGTACAGTTGTACTCCTTTATTTCAACACGTATTATAATTTCCATTCATAAAATACTGATTCCTAATTTTTCTTAAATATAGTGATAATATACTTTGCGAATTTGAAATTTTCGAGTTCACCGGTTTTTGCAAGCGTTTAAAGCGACGTGCAAAATCGTTGATATATTTAAGTCACTTCATTTGAGCTCAGAAATATGCATATTTTGCCAGAAAATATTTTAAGAGTATCCTTTAAACAATGTTGGAAGTCTCTCTGCTTATTTGAGCTTTACTATTTAGGTAACTTCTATCAGGATGCGTTATTTTTAAAACACTCACTTCGATAAACCTCCATGTACAAGGACATGTGTGGAGTCTGTGTATTTTCGCTGCAATATGCAATCATGTATCGTTGGTGTCTCGAGTCTATCCGATGTGTATCGTATTTGTGAGGATATTCAGTGAAAGCATTTTGTTTGTACATAAATTATTGACAAGAGTTTCCGTTTGTGTCCGGAATGATATCAATGCTAATGGTAGTTGTAACAACCTAGTGTTAGTCAATTGCTTCCCAAGTGATGCGTGTTCAGGAAAATCACGGGTGAACAGCGCAGTCGTGTATGGTCCAGTGTAAGCTGAATCAATGGGGAAGTCTATTCAATTGCGTGCAGTCTTAGGGTTTCGGACTTTAAGTGATGTAAATATAGTTATATTTCCATCGGAGTGCAATTCCAAACATGAAGCACAAGCTTGCCTAGTGGCAAAGATGTCGCTCATTCTCAAAAGACTACACGACGACAAACCGAAGTTGTTACAAAGCTCGTACACATGTGCACGCTCGAATTCATAACACATGAAATACGACTTTATTCAAATTGATGTCATTATTGCTCAGGCTGGCCACACAAAAATTGTAAATTTTATCGTTGATATCAAATTTTCATATAAAATAATATCTTATTTATGTGAAACGAGAGTATTAGTGACCAAGAGAGGTAACGGCTGTGAGAAAAATGCACCAATGGCACAGCGGGTATCTGAAAGTAAGTTTATTTTGTGAACATAAAAAGTACTATTTCAAATTTAATTGAAGGCACAATATATCTCTTGCAATTACAAGCCAATGTTTTCTCTCAAGTAATATTAAATTGTTGTATAGTTGCTGCGATGAAAGGTTTTTGAAGCGAATTTACCGTTATATGTCGTCATTTCGGTATTCAGTATCCATACATATAAATACCAACATTTCCTCAGACGGGTCATAGGGAACTTCCATCGGTACTTTTTGATATATTGATTTATTTATTGTTTACTAATTTGCTCATCAACAGCGCCATCAGTCAGCCGTTCAATATACAGATGAGAAAGTACTCATCAGTAGCCCCATTCTTTCCGTGAATTTTGTGTAATCTGATACGCCACGATAGCATCGGGGATTTGAAGAAATAGAAAAAGTAAAGGACATTCTGTCTTAATGGACACCAACACAAGAATATTCTTTCCTTTCGTGTCGAGAGAGAATGTACCACTCGATGACAACATTCTGTTTTTGTTTACCCACCAAAGAGTATGGTGACTTGACAATAAACATGCAAACATACATCGAATAGAAATGGGCGTAGCAAATCAAAGTTAGTAAATTTACTTACATAACATTCAATATTATTGTGTCTGATTTATGAAGCAACATTTACTCACACAGACAGGCCATTGGCGGCTTTCATTTGCGCTGTTTTCAGAGTTGCTAGTCAGCGTAATATTTGATTTATCATTCAAATTTATCGTGACAAATATTTAGAATGATTTTGAGATTTATCTAACAAAACACAGTAAGATTTGGGATTGTCTTTGACACGCTTTAAACGCCTTCTGTATAAATCACGAGCTGTAGAGAAAGTCTGGACATATACAATTATTGAAGTTGTGAAGGAGAAGGATCGCAGATATTAAAAGTTATCTGAGATATTTACTCGTACTGGGATTTCATTGATGTACATAGGATTGTAAATTTCTTGTCTTGACATTTTAAATTTGTTTTCATTCGTCTTCGATGATGGCCGCCTTGTTCTCGTATTTCGCTTCTTTAGATGCATTTATATGTGATCTGTCGAAATAGCAGACAGTGTATGAATGTATGTAATGGGTTGTCAACGATTTTCAACACATATCGTGTGTCCTGTGAGTGTCCGCATACATTCATACAAATTGTCAGCAATTTAGGTGGGAACAGTGGATATAGCAAAGTAAATAGAGTACTATGAATGATCTCATTGACATATGCTTACATCGGTACAGGCCATCATAGCGCACTACATGAACCGCAGTAATCGAATTATTATGATTAAAATCTTACAACATTTAAGAAAACGCAATACTACAAATGTTATTTGCTTATACATCACAACAAATCTAATCAGAGATTAGCTTGTCACAAATTCTAATTTCTATTCATAAGCTAATCATTTGAAATCTTAATAGTCTAACTGGTCGCGAGTCATTTCAACAATAAAAAGTACACTTTTAATACAACATAAAATGTTCAGTCACAACTTACCCTGATTCAACGTCTTTGTCGTCATTACTCTTAAAACAGTAGATGTAGATTAGATAAAAGAACAAACAGAGGACGATTACACCGCCTGCACACGAAGCACCAATGATCAATGACATTTCAAGGTCAGGATCAATGCCATCTGAAAGAAAGATGCATTTTCAAATGTTTTAAGCACGTCATCCTTAGTTTCCTGTCACAATGAAAATGTTAAAACCTACCCTAACAGTCATTAAAGTTCTATGTGTGATTTATCAATTGACTTAACAGTGATCTGACTCTCTTTTTGTTAAGGTAAGGGACTACCCAAGTATAGCGCAGTGGTTTGTATGTGTCAACTTGATGCAAGAAAGCATCCTCTTAATATTGTCATTTTCTTCAAACTTTCACAAAAGACTTCGAATGAGAGGTTGTTTGAAAATTATATTCAAAAAGAGGTTTCACCGTACTGGATTTCAAAATAAATGGCAAGATTATTCCTTTCTGTACAAAAGTACCTGCAAAAAATGCTGAGTCAGTTTTTTGCACTCTTGATAGATATGGCATTTTCCTTCATTGCGTAGTCAGCAACACACATTCTCTCCCTTTCAATCTAAACGTCACATGTTTCAGCATCCTAACTGAAGGAAATAGCAATACTTTAGTTTTAATCAGTTTCTTACATGTTAGAGGGCTGACGTTTTTTCAAACCCATATGAACTGCATGAAATCAAAGGGTATAGCATATTGCTGTATATAAGATGAATCTCAAAATAAAGTAAAAACACATCATTTTCTTGTCTATAAACTATATCCAACTCAAAAAATATACACATCAGAAAAACATAATTGAGGTGTGTGTATCGTTGAAATTAACAGAAAATGACGATAAAATAAACCCATCTGTGGTTGAAAAGGCATGGGGTAAGGGTATTTCAGGATCAAATACCATAAAAATAGCGCCAATGGCACTTGATCACAACTGGCACATTGTGAAACTACTCATAATTAATGAGGTACAATATGTGGCGTCATGCGGTGTCCCATCATACCATATATGAAGGGTGTAGCACTTGTGGTTACTGAGTTATGGACAAATATGTATATTTCAGGTCAAATGTCACTGAGGTCATGTGACATTTTGTCAAAAAATTGAATTGCTAAGTCATCCCTATATACCAAAAATCAGACCTAGCTCTATTGGCTCGCTCAAAACTAGATATGCACATAATTAATGAGGTACAATATGTGGCGTCATAAGGTGTCCCATCATACCATATATGAAGGGTGTAGCACTTGTGGTTACTGAGTTATGGACAATATGTATATTTGAGGTCAAAGGTCACCGAGGTCACGGGAGATTTTGTCAAAATATTTGATTTAATCTGCGTGAACGGAGGGACATGACCCAATCTATAAGGCCCTGGACTTCATCCATGGGGACTAAAAACTGTGTCACTGAATCCTTTTTGCAATATGAATATAATGAGAAACTAAATTTTTATTTTACTTGGCCTTATACATGGGATTCTACAGACAGCTGACTTATACATGGTAGTCTATGGTGGTGTAAACTAAAAAGTCCTCTAACATGGCCAAATTTGATCGCATTGTGAAACAAATTGACGTGCATTTGTATGGGGTAGGGTACTATCCTTGTGCAAAGTTTGAAAGAAATTGACCTGGGCATGTCTGAGATATCTGCGTGAACAGACGGACCGATGCACACACGGACGCACGGACGCACACACGGACATGACCAAACCTATAAGTCTAATGGGGACTAATTAGACAGACCACGAAGTCAATGAGCAACATACAGCTGAAAGACTATTTTTCACATTGCAATTTTAAGCCCATTTTTATGAGAAAAGGGACATGTATATGTATATGGAGAAAAAAGCAGAAGACATATTTGTAAATTGTTTGTTAAGTGACAATCATATATGCATCTCTTGAAATTTTGCGGTTATAAGGTATAACACTAGTGTAAGAATAATGAGGTTAGAATAAGTTAGTAAAGCTAAGTTGACAGTAATTAAGATTACAAAATTGTACACTAAGCTGAGGAAATCTGAATGAAATAAATGTTGAAAAGTAGCAAAGTCATGGTCATCTTTTGTCTAATACCTTGTGTAAGTTCATGAACTTTACATAAATCTTGCTATAGATTTGTTGCTAATGGGCAATAACTGTGTTTCAGATCATTTGAGAGCAATCCATCCATGACAGGTTTAAATTGTAATATACTTCTATTTAAAGGAGAGAAACTTCTCAAATAATTTTTTTCCCTGTAATTTCCTGTGAGAACACATGGACATGCTTAGGACTCTATGCTGGTGCTACCTTGATAACTAACCTACAACTTGTAACGGCATTGTCTAACCTGTTCACCCCAATTTCCTGTAGACAGGTCCACACTCACCATTGATAACAATGGGTTTGGGCCATACCATGGTAGTGAAAGACTGTAACATGTGAGGTCGTGGATACTTAATCTCAGGAATGTCAAAGTCTGTATATTGACTCAAGGATGTTTACATAACAAATGCCTAGGGTCATCTCAAAAGTGAGAATCTAAACTATGAAATATGGTTTTTTTTTATTGCTTTTGATACCCAAAAGAGCATAGAAATCTCTTATACTTTGAATCAGCCATCCTGCATATTTCTAACATTCATCAAAACCTCATTTCTGTTCCACAATCATAAAACAGTCCACAATGCAGGATTGGTGTACATTCCAAAACTACATATATGAAAGACCCCTAAAATCAATTAGTTAAAAAGGGGGTTAGAAATTTCCCAAAACTATATAACCTCTGCTCTGTTTGGCTCCATTTTCCGAATTGGAACCTTGGAACCAGTCTATGTATTGGTACCAAATATCAACGCAGTCTGTTCAGCAGTTTTTGACTTTTTGTCGTTTACGGAAATGGACGACATCAAACACCGGTGAAACCACCTCTATATCACAACTTCCAGTTGTGATAAAAAGTAGTGTTGTAATCCCATTTCCTGCTTATTTTTATCGTTATAATTTACCAAAGCACAACATGTGCAAAACCAGAAAGAGTGACATTATTCGCTGACAACTTTTGGTTGAGTTTCGATGACATCATCAATAAATGAGAAAATAACCTGTTTACACTAGAATTAGTGTACGCTAAAGGTACCTCAGGATCGCCTTACTCAAAAAAGTAGGACGGGAACCCCCTTTATGTTTATTTTTGTTGGTATTATTAATCAGAGCACAACATATTCAAAAATCAGGGGGGAAAATGACAACATTTTTTAAAATTTCAAGTAGACCTCCACCTTAATATGAAAACGATGAACTTCATATAGAACGACACATTGGGAAATTCACAGCTTACCAAGCCAAAACCGTTCATTATATATCTCCATGGTCGAATGACAGTTTATCTAGAGTTGTACTTGTTGACAATCCTAGGACACAATGAATCGTATTTTTCGAGTTTAGGCTCAGTCAGGTTTGTTCCTTCTGAAGTGACATTAGGAAAAGCTGGTTGAACACCGATCGAAAAACCACCAAGTCGGTCAGGTGTTTGGTCAAATTATATGTACAAGTGTCATCGATCACAGTGGTATGTTTGTATCGCTAGGAAATGTTAGTTTCACCAACCGTAGCATTCTGTTTCAAGTCCAGTCCAAACTCCATTTATACATCGACGTTTGACAGCACCGCTGACTTTATATCCTTCAGGGCAGGTCAGGTATGCCACATGGATGTCATTTTCTATCGTAACATTCACAAAACCCTCAGGTGGAGGCGTCAGTGGCTCACACTCGATCTCTGGCATGAAAAATAATCAAGGATAAGTTGCGTGACTTACGTCAATGGACTTTGCCGCCAAAACATAAAGATAGGAAGCCCCTTCCTACCTCCATGGCCAAGACAACCAATCTAAGTTTAAAGGGCCAGTAGCTATAACTTTTCATGGTTTTAAACACTTTTGTTTTCATGTCGATTGCAGTTTGAAATTTCTGTTCGACTCCCGGTAGCAATATGCTTTTGGGAATAGAAAGAGAAACCGTAATTGACATTTAAAATGAGAATACTGAAAAAACCCAAAACATACAGTTGCTGGCCGTTAATGTAACTACTACAGGGATACAACAGTGACTCCATGAGAAATTGTATTTGCCAACATCATATTTGTTCTTGATTTGAAATTTAAACTTAGATGTCTGCAAAGGCCAGTCGGAAAAAAAAGGAAAGTTTCCTTGAATACTGACGTATGCGTCACGTTATTTCTCTTTCCGAATCAGAGTAAATTTAGACTAGCCGTGTATACGGTCTACTGCCACAGTAACTATCTCTGACGAGGATTTATTGTATTATGTTTTTCAATATTCCTGTCAATAAACCCAATTCATACCAATATAATCGACATCCGTGTGAGGCGTGTAATAAGAACAATCAGATATCTGTTATATCATTATATGTAGCAGGTTTCATCAACTTTCGCACAGTACTCTCAGAGTTAAATCAATAATTACAAAATTTTATTTAATATGTAAATGAGCTAATTATTAACTTGACACACCCAATGCTTCTCAGTACAATTAAATATTTATCAGATCAATATCTGTATCAAGTTTCATCAAATGTAATGCTGTAATTTTGGAGAAATATCACTAATTACAAAGTTCATTAAATATGCAAATGAACCCTTAATTAACTCCACATAACTAAATGCTTTACACCACAATTAGATATCTGTCAGATTAGTATCTGCAGCAGATTTCATCACATTTGGTGCAGTTATTTCGGAGTTATATGACTAATTACAAAACTTCATAAAATATGCAAATGAGCTATTTGTTAACTTGACACTGTCAAATGCTTGTCAGTACAATTAGATATTTATCAGATCAATATCTGTACCAGATTTCACTGACTTGGGTGCCGTAATTTCAGAGTTATATACCTAATTACAAAGTTCATTGAATATGCAAATGAATCCTTAATTAACTTGACACTACTAAGTGCTTTACACCACAGTTAGATATCAGTCAGATCAGTATCTGCAGCAGAATTCATCAAATTTGGTGCAGTTATATAGGAGTTATATGACTAATTATAAAACTTCATAAAATATGCAAATGAGCTATTTATTAACTTGACACTGTCCAATGCATCCTATTATAAATAGATGTATATCAGATCAATATTTGTTGCACGTATCATCAAGTTTGGTGCAGAACTTTTAGAGTAATGTCAGTAATAATAAAAGTTCATTAAATATGCAAACGAGCAGATAATTTACATGATACTCACAGTATCATCATTATGTTCTGGGTTTGTCATATGTGAAAAGTTTCATAAAATTTTGTGCGGTATTTCTTGATTTATGCCTACACTGCCTTTGTCGTCTCCATAGGGAATCCATTGTGCGGCAAAAATGATATTGCATAACTTCATTAATATGCAAGCAACACTAACCAAAATCTAGTCAGTTCTTGCAAGTAGCATATGGTAAATGTGTACCAAATCTGACTTGAATCTGTTCAGGCATTTTTGAGTTATCGTGTAAACAGACAGACACACACACACACACACTCACATGGAAAGACGGACAGACATCGCTATGACATTAGCCCACGTGTGAACACCTGAGCTAAAAATGAAAACGTGTACTATAATATTTCAGACTGTAATGCTGAGTTCACCGAAACAACATCAGTTTCCATAAATTAATTCTCATCATGTCAGAAGTTAAGAATTAATTAGGTTCGATGATCAGTAATCGGTTTCGTACCCATATTTTTCGCTCTTACCGATTGACTTGTGAATGCACACATCATATAATATGTGATGATCTGGTCTCATACCTGATAAACGCTAGGCCACATTAATGTTTGTTTGGCAAGTTACATAAACTAGGTGTCACGGACCCAATGGTTGTTCCAGATTCTACAAGAATAAGTCATCAAAAAGCCTTTGAAGACTGGTGTGGGTGGATAATAGATCGAAATCTTGTAGCGAGCGTTGCTAGAAGTGCTATGATTGATAATCAAATACAAAAAAACTGTACTTTGTAACCATAGCCCTTCAGAAAGACCCCAATGGAAAGTTCACAGTTTTATGGCAGACCGCTGCGTTTATAAGGCTCTGCAATCAATACAGGTACAGTTAGGACTGTTTTCTACGACTTAGATCTGTATCATACAAGAGTAACTTGTTGAACGGATTCATTTACAAACAGTGCATACATACCCTGCGACTCTACGCCAATATGAATGTTCAGCCACAACGCTAGAACCAATACTGCAAAAGACTTGAAGCAAACTACTCCGTGATGTCTCATGATTGCCTCAAATTTCTTGAAGTACTGGTGTGGCAAGTACAAAGGCCTGACTGAAACTGTAAACAGCAGTCAAATAGTCTATGCGTGTCGCTGTAACTTTGATTTATAGCAGTTGTTTACATTGCGAGGTACCTATGATTTACCTAAGGTAAATCACCAAAGGTGGGCAAAGCTAAAATAAGTATCGGTGAACGATTTGTAAGTACGTGTTTCGTACTGACAATCCTGCCATCTCCCTCAAGAGAATGGTATCTCCCTGAGATTAAAGAGATTGCAAGATTATAACCTGGCCTGGCTGCGGTGTCGAGTGACGAGTTTTTCAACTGAGGTGTGTGTGTGTATGACAAGTGTTTACATGGCGACACCGTTACGTGTAACTTCGAATTCTGATCAGATAATCAGTCACTGACATGGAAGATTACTTACACGTTATGATGCTATATAATTTCAATCGGACGCTGAGAATAAATCATACATTAGTATCATAAAATCAATTATGACGTTGTTACTGTGCGATAAAACACTCGAATGGCATTGGACTCCAAGGTAGAGTCATCTGATTCTCTGTGTCTACGTTCACAATGGTTCATATTGGGAACTTTCAAGTTTGATGAATTTAGCACTGCACTGCGATGACCTTATCAACGTCCATACAGATCAATTACTGAACCATTTTGCATGGGGTATTTTAATTACAGTGTATAGTCTGTGTGCCAATGATGACCTTATCAACGTCCAGATCATTTATTTTGCATGAGATACGTTAATTACACTAATTTACAGTGTATTATCTCTGTGCTAATGATGGCTGGAATCGACAAGGAAAATAAGTATAAAATTCAAAAGTGTTAAACATTGCCGTGATAGTTACGATCGCAGTTAAGTTGTCAATCAGCGGACAGCTTTGTTCACAAGTTCTACTAAAAATGAACAGGGGACAATTCAAAGCATAGATTTATGGCTTTACAAACAATGCATATCAGCTGGAGGTAAACGTCTGGCTAAGGATATTCAGATCATTTATACAACAGGTTTCTTTGTTGTTACATGTAAATAGGCCCAAGTACACCGATCAGAAAATCCTTACATATTTTGAATAGTAGTAGCCGATGTAGCTTTCTTGTCTGAGCTGATGAGCTGATGTCATCTACTATAGAATATACGGAATTGAACAGTAAAGTCACAGCGTTATTTTGATGGCAGAATCACAGAATTAGATCACAACAAGAAAGCCAGGTTATCACTGATTATTAAATGTGCCAAAATAGAATTTCCGGGGAGGATATTTTGACAAAAAAGCAGCAATTAAAACGAATATGCCAATTTCTTCATAGTGTTAACATTTCTTCATAGTTTTAACCCTTTGAGCGCTGTAATTTTTTCCCGCCAAAATTTTAGTGCAACATTTTAACCAACTTTTATGAATTTTTCTGTAATTTTTTGATAATTTTGGACCAAATGGACATCACATTTCATTGGCTACAGTTTGTTACCAAAATTTTAACAAAAATCTGAAAAAAATTGGTGGAGTATATTTTCTTAAGGGTGAGAAAAATTTACTTTGGCGCTCAAAGGGTTAACAAGTATGCACTGAGGTCATCCTAAATGGATGCAGACTACTTGAAACTCTTCAAAGACAATTTCAGAGAATTCCAAAATTCCTCAAGATTCACCAAAAATAAATGAGGTCATTCCGGGGAAATTATAAACCAATGTTCAAATTTCTTGCATTCGTGGTTTCAGTTAACTTTATTTGACCAAAAAGTAATAAAGTGTGGCCGAAAATTTTAAATTATTAATTTTTACATTTTTATTATTTACACGATAATAAAAATTAATAAAGAATAAATACATAAATTTCTTGATGAGTTGAACAAATCTCAATGACATTATCTCTACTTACCTTTCACACTTGATTCAGGTCAAGGGTCAAGCTAAGATAATAGTACAATTGCGTAAAAAACAAACCGAAGGTAAGAAAACTAGAGTACACCATAAATAAAGAAATTTTAGAACTGTAGGCACAAGTGCTGACTGACACTGAAGTGTCAGCTGTTGATTGGGAACAGGCTCTGGAATTGTGAGCTGTGGTCCAGAGACTTGAAGCAATGGTTGACAAAATCATGCAGCACATGTTCAATAGAGGAACAGCGGTGGTGACGAGAGCTAAGCAAACACGACAGTTATGATAGTCAGGGAATGAACAGACCAAGCACCTGTATGCTGACGTTGTTTGTTCCCATCGCAACTCAAAACGAATTCCCACTTGATTATGTCATTTAAATTTCTGCAACTCTGGCACTGATTGGTGGCTACGCTGAGGTGTCATTCAAACAGTATGCATATGAGATTCTGTTAAGCAACACAAAACAGTCAATATGTTAATTGTTCGCCTCGCCCTATGGTAAAATTGTTTAGTCTCAGAGATAATCCTCTCAGATAGAAATAATTAATGGAGGGGATTATTGCTGGCAAGCGACTGTTTTCTTAATTTACAATACTACACAGTGGTAGTGGCTGGTTAGGCTAAGCTTACACAGTTCAAGGTTGTTATAATACAGATAGAAGAGGGGAAGGCCTATATCTCATTTTTTTCATTTATAATTTATTTAATTGGTGTAGTTGTAGAATATCTGGTCAGCTACATGTATTAGGTAAACTGACCGGTCAGTGACGATGATAACTTCGCTGACCTCTATGTCATAAAAACTGATAAAACAACGCTGTTCAAAGGCTTGAACGTGTTCATTGCAAGCTCCTGGTTTGGTATAAACATGTACCTTATGCAAATAAAAATTGAATTACTGCCACCATGATTCTACAACTGTCCAATAAGAAAGCAACCCATCGAAGGATGTCATTAATAATGTTACAAGGTAACGCGTTTAAACAATGACAGCTGAGTACCGTGAACAGGGAGACACTTCTGAACAAATTACCTCTGGTGAACAATCTTTTTATTTCTTTCTTGCCAGTTCTTTGGGAGAAAACATTTAGGCCTTAATAACATAAAAAGTATCATTTGATTTAGTAGATATCTGTCTTACTGATCTGATGGAATGTGTAGTAATAAGAGGTAATTTGAAACTCACAGTGGGTGGACACCAGTCTGTACCAGTCCTCCAACCTGACTGTACAAATACCTGTTGACATTTCCCACAAAGAGAAGAAATGTTATTTGTCACAAACAAAAACAAAAACAAACATTTCTAAAAGCATGCCAAGGTCATTTGAACTCGCGATTCTATTGGCAGACAAGTTTATCAATCCAGCTTGCGCTAATAGTGACATCAGATTTCTCTAACACTCTATTTCAAGCAAATATACGTCAGTGTTTGAACTTCACTCTGAGGTTGACAGGAAAGAAACGGACGATGAGGTGTACGTCGTGGAGTCACTCGTACTTAGTGACAAAATGGACAATGCTCCTTTTCATTGAGTCATTCTTTGCAGATTTTGGATAAACATCCGTAAATTTTAACGTAGTCGCCCTCACACAATAGAGATAGCTGCATTGATTATTGATGGGACTTATGACATGAAACCAATAAAAGTTGAGGAAATGAATAGGCTTACCTTGAAGTAACGATGTCCCTATAAAGTTGAAAGCTACCTTACCAGATATAGCACAAGATTAATATTTTCTACCTCAAATTTGGCAAACGAAGCAATGTAATGGAGCTAGACTGTTCAGAACTTCCTCTGATAATTTCTTGCCAATAAAAGAACTGTACGTATTATTCAGACGATTGGAACTAATTTGGGAGAATTGGATCTTTATAGTTTGCAAATTTCTCAAAAGCGTTGAGAGCCCTATAGCTGAATGTTGCAAAATATCTGATTCCGATAAATGCTGACGATAAATCTTGAGACTTCGTTTGTATACAATCTGTCAACCGATTTTCGCCGAGTAACGCATCTTCAGCAACATTTTTCATTTATTATTAATTTAATTTTTCTCTTTCTGTAAACGTATTGTTGATGCAACGCTTCTCATTGAAGGAGGAATAAAGGAACAACAACAACAACTGAAGCATTCGAACAAATGCAAGAGATACAGTGGAATTTGATCGAGTGTCCGTTTGGCCTTGCAGAGCTCGACAAGTCCACATGTTGCTTATCATTAGAAAAGTAAACATTTGCAACAAATTCAGTCTTCGTCTTTGGTTGGTGTTAGATTACAGTGCGCGGCAAACGTTTCCCATACACTGTCTCGTCACGATCACCTGCAGTCGTTTCAGAATGTCACTCACAACAAGCTTAACACTGCACTATGCACATTACCAGTTTTCTTTTAGGTGTTTACTTTTGAATTGGGAAGAAAATTATGAAGAAACAAGTAAATTCTTTGAAAAAAAAACTTTCTTCTCCTCTCGATGTCAGCAATCACGACAACAGTTCCTTCAGCATGTAGTCTGTAGCATTGCCAGTGCAGTCTACTCTATCAACAAGTTTGACACGATACAACACTGAATATTGTCAAGCAGAAAATGCTAAACACTCCTGCATGAAACTTTAATCCCGCTTTCTCTTTTGTCTCAGCTAAATGAAATTTTCTCAATTGACACTTCTCTGAGCTACAAAATAGACTTGAAGAAAAGTGTTGATTTTGCACATGCAAGTGCAATTCAATCAACACGGTACATTTTGCGCCATTGAATAACACACCCAGTGTTTCTGAAATAATTCACTGTATTTTGGCACTTAATTTCCCGGACGACATCATACACGCCCAGCGTCAGTCCGGTTGAGTTGAGGATTGTTCGAGAAAAATATGCCAATGAGTTTTATCTGAGTTGTATTTCCCAAATCAAAGTACACAAAATTAGCTGAAAGAAAACTTTGATGATGTACTATAGCTATAGTGTGGCGTCAAGCTTGTTTTGTGCATGAGTGGCATGCTGAAACGACTGCCATGATTGTAGACTAGACAGTGTATGGGAAACGTTCGCCGCGCGCGCTGTACTCAATTTGTTGCAATGTTTACTTTTCTAATGATAAGCAACATGTACACTTGTCGACCTCTGCAAGGCAAAACGGACACTCGATCAAATTCCACTGTATTGTAAATAGAGCAATTTCACTTGATCGTACTATTACTATGTCGGTAACATTTTGAATGACCTTGATTGCTATCCGATTAAGTGACTCGTAGGGCGCCCTCAATTGAAATCTAGCATGTACACTCCCAGCATCCCCTTTCAGTTCATCCTTCTGATTCTAATTGTGTACTGTATTTATCGATCTTCCCACTCTCCCAGGTATGTATGGCTGCCACTCGACCTGTGTGTCGATACTGACAAAATCTTCACTCTGAGTGATGTCATTTTTGAAGTGTTTTTGTGCAATGTTCCTGCACAGAGCCCATACCAAATATGGCAGTATTCACAGGCCGGAATCAAGGCAGCGCACATACAGCCTATTCCATTTAATACGATGGTGATATATAGACACCATCTGCGTCCGAGGTAGCGAAAGTCCATCATCCAGATGCCGATGGCGTATGCAGGGATCTCGACCAAAGCGGAGAGAAATGCGTTGATGTAGTCATCCCCGGCCAACGCAGAGGTGTTGTACGAGATGCCGAAGTACACGAGAATATTTATAGTCCTGAAAGGGGAAAACAGTCTCCAGATCACTAAACTAAAACAAGAGAGATCAGACATAAATCTCCAGGATTCATCGTGTCTTTGTATGTTCTGTTCACTCGGACAGCAACTTGAAAGCATAAACCGTTCACCAAGCACATTTCTGCAGAGGGACATAAGCATAGTAAAAACTGGAAATGTTAAATGAGATACAGAATAATTAAAAACACGAAAACGTCATCTCTGGGACGTTCATAGAAACCATAACGACATGTTTTTTTCGTACGATTGATAACATTATACTTTTATTGGAACATTGTTGTTCAGGTTACCATTTGAAGCCAGAATATACATTTATAACACATGGAGTTGGCACGCTTTTTATACACTGCGCATACCTTTAAATTTAACATTTGCAAGGTTTATTGCCATTAGTAACAAGGGTATACGGACGGTTCAAATAAAGCTCATAATACGCTATCTTGAGAAGCGTTTTATTGTTAAACCTTACAATATCTACATATAGAGGAAACCTTACCAGATATAAAACATTATCAAATACTTCTTCCTCATGTTTGGCAGTCGAACTAAATCAAGGGAGCTATGACTAAATCTCACTTTCTTCGCTTTAGAGATTTTCTTTGCTCCATGGAAATAATTTCATAGTACACCAGATTGATTGGACGGAGAAGTGCATTAGTTACCCTGGTTACATCATCAGAGCATTCTATTTCGTCATCGTCTCGGACCTCTCAACAACGACATTTGTCCCTGGTCAGTTACCTAATCGTCCGTATTATATTTTCCTCCCATTTGTCGAATTCAGCCGGAAAACGTGTCGTAGTTTCGAGCTGGCTTCAGTTTCATCGATGATCGGCGACTCATGGTGGCGCTGTTTAACTTCCAAACCAAATGGCTACTGATGTAGCTGCAAGGTACACGCCACTCATTATCATATGGTCGTTATCATATGGTGTCGAATTTCTTGAAAAAGTAGATATACTCTAATATTGCACATTAAAATAGCTTTTGGTAAAAGTAGCGCGCACATCAAAACCGAAAGTTTGAAACTTTTAGCAAAGAACACTTTAAATCTACTATCTTACTCACGAATATCGGGCGAATAAATATCGCGGCGGTCGAGGGGACGGTGCTAAATGTTTGAGCTTAGTAAAATATATTATCAAAGCTTTACCGATATTCGCCGTGTAAAATGGCCGGTAAACACTATGTTAACTATGAAAGTGAAATGAGATTTTATTTTCACAAAGATAAGACTGTTAAAACTCGGTTTAATCCACAGGCTTAAAAATGAGTCCGTGAGCAGAAGATCGGTGAAGTAGCGTAAATATTTGAACACCCGACAAGCTGCCAAAGGAGCGTTTTACATCAATGTAATGTTTTAACACTTCCATTCGACACATTTCTGCCATGAAGTAATGGAAGCCTCGGTGCTGCCTGACAGTCTTGTATATGTCACGTGTTTGAAGACCTCAAAAGTGTCCTCGACCTCAAAGTGGTCCCCATGCTAAATGTCCGGTAAAATAGGGGTTTAACTGAAGTCTAACAACACATACCGCAAAATAGACGCTTTTGTGGTCACAGGGACATTTGCAATATGAGCTGCTATTTCATACTTAAGTTGGAAAAAATTATACAAAATCAGGGCTGAGCACAGAATTAATAATGGGGAGGGCTAGTGTCTATATAAATCATGACTTATCTGTAAAATGACCCATTTCGACATGTGGAAGTCGTTCTAATCGCTGCTCTTAAATGCATGTTGGATTTGAAATACAATTTGCCGCAGTGCTGTATGAGATGGACGTGGAATATATTATACTCGTTATTTGGTGACCGGTTTACTCCATTCTTCAACACTCATACAGCTGTCGATTCGGTGTCGTCTAGTCTGCTTCGTGTGTCTGTTCTTGAATATGTCCTGTGAGTGAGCGGGAAAAAGTTAAACACGTCCCGTAAATATCCAATTACCGTCGAAAAATCGAGTAAATGCAGTTTCCACCAGCTTGTTTTTTTTTCTTCTAAAATTGTATTTGCCTCCTTAGAGATAACACAAGGATTGCAGCCACGGATTTCAAATATTTGAAAATGTTAGGTAATATGATTCTCTAATACAAAATTTGCACAGTGACCCCGATATTTATTCTTGATTTTGGAGAAGTGGAAAAGTTTGCCTGGGAAAAGTTTGAGCAAAAGTTCAAGTATTTCATTTTCGAGGTTTAAAGGCAAATATTCATGATACTCCGGAGATTTAAGATTGTGGCGACCTTCAGAGAGAACGAAGCCCTCTCATCTGCCATATGCCAATAGTTCTTTTACCGGTTCCATGGTATTTAAAGCGTACGTTACTCACAGAACGTTTTAGCTGAATGGTGTACGCAGGGTATGTTACTCCATAGAACACAATGGCAGGTTACACCCTGACCTATATTTTCGTCGCCGGTGGAAACAAAACACACGAGGCATTTTTTGCACTGTAAATGTGTGTCATTCTTGTATAACAATACGTTGTACAACACAAAATCGGTATGTTTCGTTGTTTGAATGTCTATACGGTGTTTGACACAGCCACGTACAGCAATGCATTTTGGGATAGCCGGGAAAAGGTCTATTTCTAGGTTGTACAGGTGCACACGAGAGCTTTGTCACATACCTTCCCTGTTGTTCACCTTCTTCCAAGGTTTCGGGTAACTTCTTATTCCTTGTTTCTGGAAGTTGTAGCGTCAACATTGCCGCGGTTAGGGACGTCACTCCGAACACTACAAAAGGAAGCGGCTTCCAATACTTGTTCAACAATAGTAACTGCGGTGCAAGTAACCCTCCCAGACAGGCACTTGTCGAGCATACGCCAATACCGATGGATCTATTATGTAAACAGCATGAAAGGTAAATAAGTATGCTGAAATTCCGACATAACATTGAGCTCAAATCGATGAGAAATATGAAATACAGTTATTTCTGTTCCTGACATTTTCCGTCAAGAGTTCAATTACAATGTTAGCTCTTATCTCTGCCCTCGCGAAACCTCAGCTTCCCTGTAACTGCTTTTATCGCTTCTGTTTACCATATCCATTTCCTCATTTCTATTTCTGTCATCCTCTCTCTCTCTCTCTCTCTCTCTCTCTCTCTCTCTCTCTCTCTGACTCACCTCACCGGCGTCGGAAATAACTCTACTGAATAGACATATATCATACCATATGATGCTGTGATCGCAAATTTACCGACCATCGCAAATACAACTTCTAGCCAGGCTATATTCCCACCTGTAAGTAAAACAGTGCAGAAACACAATGGCATGGCGCAAAATTTCAATTATATTTGAACTGCTTACCGTCAGAAGTGACCATTTGTTGAGACCTTAACTCATTGGCTTTCAATGGGGTTTGGGTCGTAGTTACGAGTTACGTAGCTTGTAGCAACGTGATTTATAATCGTAGGAGAGGTCAAAATTTCGACTTCACATTCCCAAGTGAAACCACAGATAGAGCACATTCGTCACACACCCTGTCACAGAAAATTTCTTCAAGCCGGTTTTAGCATGAAAGTAATATTAAATCTACAATTGTATAAAATGAAATAATTTTGAAGTATGTCGGGGGTAACTCACATGTTGGGACCAAGACTGCGCATGTGCACCCTAAGCCACTTAGCATCAACGTTATAAAGACGGACCAGCGCCGTCCAAAGTACCGAAAGTCCATCATCCATATGCCCACGAGGTATGCCGGGATCTCCACCAACGCCGAGAGGAAAGCATTGACGTAATCATCGCCCGCCAACGCTGATGTATTGTAAGATATCCCATAATAGACAATGGTGTCGATCATCCTTTTAAAAAATTGATGCAGACAACCGTTTGAATGATAATTATGCGCATTTAAGGAAAAAGCAGAGTTAAAGTCACGGGGTTTCCATGACTCATTGCAAACAAGCTTTATTTTTCTCCACCTGCCTAGCGTTAATAAAAAGCCTCTCGCTTTTTTTAAATAAGTGGCGCGTCTTTTATCTTTTAAACTGGTTCATCTTTGCAGTAAAAACTAAATATTTAGGTCGACATTTGCAATCGACTCTCAAATTTGTATTTCTACACATAATCCTGACAATTCGAAAGATTATTCCCATCCTATTTTTTGTACTTAACAAGAAGTCGACTCCTAATGAAACTTCTGTTGAGATATCATTGCATAACCTCCCCGCAAAACTTACTCAAATGACAAATCAAAATCAAATAGTTTAGCTGTCTTACCAGATATAACACAAGATTAATGTTTTCTTCCTCAAATTTGGCAGACGAAGCAATGTACTGGGGCTAGACTGTTCAGAACTTTCTCCAGTAATTTCTTCCTAAGAAAAGAACGATATGAGAACGTGTCTTACTTTACTGCCTTTCTATGACAAGCAATTCGTAAAGCTCTTGTGTATGATTAATTCAATGGTTGTATCTGATTCTGATCATGAATGCTGTTTCGGACGATATATCTTGCCAATTGATTTGTATAAAATCTGTCAACTGATTTCAACAAGTAATAAGATATCTTTGATTAAATCTTCCGAAACGTGTGGGATAAAGGATATCACAATTCAGAAATCAAGCTGTCATCAAACCAAAAGTAAGTTTGAATCGTTAGGACGATCTGAATACTCGTCAGCAAAGGTCGACAGTTTCCCGCAAAATGCTGGCACCGATTCTGATATGTGTGACAGTAACACAGAAGCAATGGCGATATTCAACAAGTATTAAGATCGAATAAATGGCAAACGAGTTGTGTTGTCAGTGGAACATAATGTAGACAATCCACTAACCGTGCTATCATTTATAGGTCGCCATTTGCCGTCGAATAAGTCCGTCGGTATGTCAACTTTGTTGACTTTGCCGATTTTCCGAATAATTTTCTCTGCTTTAGCATTCTCTCCAACCGACAGCAGCCATCTTGGCGACTCAGGTATGATCCTTATGATGAATCAGAAATCAATTTGATTCAAAATAAGATACCGGATGGGTCATGTTAAAGGCACAAGCAGTTCGGGATATCCGTTCAAAAATCCTGTATTATGAATTAATTGTAAGTCAAAGAGTTCACGGACATTAGCATTCTGTATCCAGAACTCGTGATGCACAGTCTCTTTCAAGGAACCACCTTTCTTCTACAAAGGAAAGTGTGGTGCAAAGTGTAAAATTAAAGCTTAAGGTAGAACGCACCTTTGAGACAGATAGTCGGACTCTCAAATTACTACAATTCTTTTCTGATCTACCACTTATGGGGGCTCATTTTAAAACTCTTTGAGAAAGAAAAACTTTCACCGGCTTAGTTAGTCGAAAATCGAAAATTTAATTTCACTGCTATAGAGTTAACACGGGAATAGCGGCCATTTTGAATTTCAAATATCGCAAACATGTTTGGTAGTTTGTTTTGCTCGTTCCAAACTTTGCACGGTGATCCCGATTTTTTATTGTTGATTTTATAAGAGAATGGTGTAAAGTTTCATTCAGGAAAATCTGAGCAAAAACGGAAGTATTTCACTTTCGAGGCGCATACTACCTTAAAGTGAAGGAATCATCGAAAATGCAAGGTTGAACTTCCTGTGCTAATTTACGCCATAGAGAAACATAGTTAGAGTGGCAACGGGTATTGTTTAAGGCGTGAAGCGGTTACGTAACCCATCCATGTTCGCCTCGCCTCAGGTTGCTCTCGCCTCTCTTTTCCGAAGAGTGCCGACCATGAATCCTTCGGTAATTTTCGGATTTTCGCCAATTGTTAAGCGAAAGTATGTTCGGCAAAGTTTGTGTTGTTGTTGTCGTGTGGTGCTGAGCAGAATTGACGTGCTGGCGAAAACGGGAGTGTTTTGAGCTTCAGGAAAGTGAGTTTTACCGTTTTAAAAATTCCTCTCATATTTTTATGAATATATAATGAGTGTGTTTGAACCAAATTTGAAAGTCTTTTATCGATACTGTCTGGTTTTACTCAATGGTTTACGGTCAGTCATACCGTCTTTACACGTGCGTCAAGGAAGGACATGTTTATGAACTGCTGGCGTGTTATGTTTTGATTGGCGTGAAGCAGTGTTTCTAGCCTGAGAGCTCACAAAGTAATAGTCTGGTTCCCTGACCCATTTCCCTGGTAGAGGGCGTGGGGAAAAATAGGGTCAGGTACCGGGTAGCCATCTTGAACAGAATTTTGTTCAAGATGGCGGAGGTTAGTCACCTGACAGAACATGCTGCAACAAATATGGCTGCTACCATAAAAACGCCGGTCAAAATTCGACTGGATCAGAATTATGTTCAAACACTGGTATCCGAACCAAAAACATTGGCACACGAGACGGGAAACATAAACTGAAAGGATTAATCCAGAAGTACGGGGAAATACAGGTGATTGAAGGCTTGCTGTGATATCGCAGTAGTACTTGTGGCGTGTATCGAACGCGCTAGGGTCATTGAGGTCATCGCCGACTGTGGCGTGACCCCAATGACCCGAGCACGTTCGATACACGCCACAAGTACTGCTGCGATATCACAGCTAATTGAAAGCAAACTTTGTTGGAACTGTGAACGACGATTGATTTCGATGGATAGAATAGTGTCCGAATTTCGTGAAAAATGCCAGGCATCATGTCGACGTTCTAAAAGTATCAAGAGGTGTGCTAAATCACAGTGGCTAAATCATGGAGGTAGAAAGTCTTTCTTTCTACCTCCACGGCTTTGTGGTACAAACAAGAAGTTGGTGTCAAGTGAGCCTGAAAGTGCGAAACCCGAGAAACATGAGAAAAAGTTACAAGTGTTACTTTCATCCAATCACAGCTTGTTTTATTTTAACCCAATAGCGTCCATGTTTACATTTGCCGGTACCTGACCCTATTTTTCCCCACGCCCTCTACCAGGGAAAATGGGTCAGGGAACCAGACTAACAAGTAACTATGGTTGCTACGCGACTGGCAGTACGATGCCATCTCGTAGTATTTTTCGCATAATCTCGTGTAATTATCAACCACAAACAAAGCCTCCAAAAAGTTTAACACCTTTGGAGCTCATTTTAATATGTAAAGCAAATAGTCTACCGAGACGACCATGGAACAAAAGGCATTCAAGTGTTGCCACTCTGTCTATGTTACTCTGTGTTTACGCATGTAAATTGCTAACTACTCTCTGGCACAAAAGTCACGGGCAACCGGATTAAAAGTTTTGAAACTGAGAGCCGCCATTCGCTGTAAGCTCAACCATAAGACTTAATGTCCGAAAAACAAGATAGCGTTCTCTACAAGTTGTAAAATGAGAAAAATTAGCTGTAGAATTTGAATTGTAGAAATTTGAGAAAACACGCCCTCTATTGAGCACTCTTCCCCGAGGCTTCTAATATGGGAAACTTCATCATAGCAAGTGAAATAATCTTACCACCAATACGTCAGAAACAGAAGATTTGGAAGGGAGATGACAAGCTGAAGAATCCACCATTCACGGATGAAATAGGCAAGTAACGTCAGCAGCATGTAGCCCACGCTGTAGAATAGACAGTACACCATCCCGACTCGGCTCCGTCTACTCGGACCAACAAACTCGGTGGCTGAAAGGGAAACCGACCATGGGTACTTACACTTTCATGTAAAGAATGAATGTAACAGCTCGATTTAAAGGCTTCCTACACAGAAATTATATCGTCACTATAGTCTGATATATAAAGTGCCACTCGGTTGGCAATTCGCAATCATTTAAGTGTTTTCTGCAGTTGGGTTGTGTGTATGCACATTATGATGTCTGCTTTGTTTTCACCAACGTAGAACAGAGTATGCTCGATGCAAGTTGCATACTCTTTAACATAAAACACACACTAAGACACAGTAGAGATAGATAGATAAATAGACAGGCAGAAAGTCAGATAGATAGATAGATAGATAGATAGATAGATAGATAGATAGATAGATAGATAGATAGATAGATAGATAGATAGATACAAAGATAAGTAAATAGATAGACGCGTGGTTGGATGCATAGGTGTATGGAAGATAAGTGAGTGGATGGATGGATGGATGGATTGATGGATGGATGGATGGATGGTGGATGGATGGATGGATGGATGAATGGATGGATGGACGGATGGATGGATGGATGGACGGATGGATGGATGGATGGATGGATGGATGAGTTGATGAGTGGTGGGATGCATGGGTGCATGGAAGGATGGGTGAGTGGACAGATGGATGGATGGATTTTGTTAGAGACTCACCTAGGACAAAACCAGACATTTCACAAGAGAGTGAAAGTAGAAACCGCGTCACTGCAAACATGACGTAGTTCACCGGAAATGCTTGAATGACCCCGAAGATACTGGATAACGTGACGTTGATTAGTAGTCCTGGGATACGACCATATCTTATGAATACAAAAGAAACGGACGGCTCAAAACGGAGCGTAAACACAAACAGACGAAGACACTATGGAAAGAACTGGCTACGCGCTGACTATTAACGTTTATTTATGGGCAAGGGCGAGAAGATAGCCAAAAATTAATGGGTGAGGCTTGCCGAGCATATTCACGGGCACATAAACAAACCGTTATTGCGTATTTGTGGTCGATCACATGCTTCAGCTCGACCAATTAAAATGCGACGGACGGGGCATGGTAATATAATGTCAGATAGTCCGTCAGACGTATGAAACTCAGTAAAAGCGACAGCCCGAAGGAGACAAAAAGTAGTAACTATCCCTATACCCAGTCCATGCATTGCTATAATTGTCGATCTTAGAAACATCTCTAGACAATGTCCCAGGGAATTCATTTATATACTACATTATATTGCCGGCAAGGGAATAAAAAATGCTGAAACTTATAAATTGGATATCTTACTTGTCCATTATCAGTCCAAATGCAGGGCATCCGAAAATGTTACCCACCATAAAGATGGACGTAGATAATGCGTTCAAGTAGTGTCGATCACAAACCAGATCAAACTAAAAGTTTAAGAAAATTAAGGTTAGTAAGGATTCTTCTTCTTTGTATCTATTCTGCTGTCCTATATTTTGTTTTCTAGATCTATTAGATGCTTCATATCGACGTTGCCTTCATACGGCTGTTAAAGGTGGTTATCTACGGCTGTGCGTATGGGATCTACACAATGCATGGGTCTGTTACTATGAACAACATATCCCAACATTCCTTGTGCAAATGCACGGTTTTTAAATGGCGGCTGTACCGCAACTGGTAACTACGGCTGAAGCAGTTTCATATAAACGAAGAAGGGCAGACGGGACGAAGCCCTCCCTTTAAATGTCACGAGAACGGATGTAAATTCAGTTTTAACAACGACTGCCTACCGTGGTGTTATCGTTTCTCCAGAGAAATTGAAGGCTTCTGTAGTTTGCCGGAATCTGCGATGTGATCTCACTAATCACGTAATAATTCAAGGTCTTACAAACTGTGTCGTCAAACTATCTCAAATATCATACAATGTTACTCTTATAGAATGCCGCTGAGATTTTGGTCTGATGATGAAGCACTTTTGACCAAAAAACTTCGATAAAATCTTGTGAAAAAGTAGCAAATAGCAAATAATCTCATAAACGGAAGGTCGAAGGTAGAAAGGGTAGAAAAACACGATTTCTTGAGGTACCGGAAGGTGCTACTTACATATATGATTATGCATTTTTTGGGTCATAAAAGCATTGGCATGGGTAATTGTCACTATATGTTGAAAACTTTTTTATTTATTTTTTTGGTTTTGTTTGTTCTGTTTTCAGTTAACTCTTTGTAATAAGATGATGAACAACAGTATAAATTTGGACTGACCTTATCATGATTGACAGATTTGCCAAGTAGACAAATGTGATTATTGGAAACGTACACTTCTTACATACATGTAAGTTTTGCCAACTTTAGGCTAATCATGCTATGATATTGCCTACAAAAGTATGTTTATGATACCTTTCGAGTGATGATTGAGACGATACCTCTTCATTCATTCATTCATTCATTCATTCTTTATTTGTCATGTAATAGTTACATGAAATTTTGTGTACATTGGCAGAAGACAAAAGAAAATTAATATAATGCATAAAGTTAAACATTTTACAGCCAAGGTGACCTAAGGTTCCAAGACAAGAAATTGACCTCTTTATTCTAACAATTCTCTGGCTGTTAATAAGCTAAGAAATCCCGTAAATTAAACATTTTCTGAAAGCCTAGATATAGTGGAACATTTTGGTAACAACAGTATAACCATTGTTTACATAACTATCACGTGACAGGTAATTTGCATAACCTGTCAAAACTCGGTTTTCCCTATGTTTTGTCTCAATACTTCGAACTAAAACTTGCTGGAATGCAAGCTGTTACAACGCTCTTCAAAAGTGTGTCTCAGATTTTTAAAGCTTGCTAAGTTTTTATTTCAGCACAATTGTAAAGAAATCAACTAGGGTTAAATTCACACCTTTGCAAGTTTTTCTGACAGAAAAATTGTTTATGAACGTTTTAAAAAATTCTGAGACACATTTTGGAAGATCCTTGGAGCTGCTTGCACTCACACAAATTTCAGCCACATATCTCAAAGCATTTGAACAAAACATAGGGAAAACCAATTTTTGAAGGGTTATACAAATTACCTGTCACGTGATAGTTATGTAAACTGTGATGAATAAACAATACACGTTAAAACCAGTCGCAAAACTCTATGCAGTATAGCGATTACAACGGCCGTCGTATACCGAGTAATAATGCTACGTTGCGCCTCGAGGACAGATATTCGGACTCTCAAACTTTTATGCTTCTTTTATCTATTATAATCACTTTGAAGCTTCAGGAGTGAACCAAATTTTCAACAGATTATTGTTGTGAAAATCGAAAATTTCTCTAATCAAATTTTGCACTGTGACCCCTGATTTTTCTTCTTGATCTGTAGAAGAACTGGTTGAATATTTCTGACTGAAAGTTTGAGCAAAAGTTTAAGACTTCAAATTTCGAGATGCGTAGTGACTTAAATTCCGTATTCTTTTAAATATTTGTACTTCTAAATAAACTAACATGACCTACCTGTTGAGTAACTGTTGATTTATATTGTGACGTGTCATACTCCCAGCCCAGGTCACACGGAATCGTACTGTTCGCATATAAGGACGGGGCAGACGGATGCAGTAGTTCAACTATATTTACATCGTAAAAACGTTCACATTTGCTAAATATGGCAACATTCGTACATCCATTATCTACCACTTCGTGTGGTATGGTCCTGGTCTTTACGACCGTGTCGCAGTCAACCTGGCGAGTTGCGTTCTCGCACAGTAGTTCGCTGATGTTTCCAGCGCCGGGAACCACGCACCAGTGGTCGGTCTCCGCCTGTATGTACACCGGGGCGAATGTCTGTAGTACCGGGCTGAGCGACGTGAGCCCCAGTAAGAGAAAACAGAACTTCTGATACGTGCCGAACTCGCCCAGCACGTATCGCAGCACATCGTCAAACTGCAACATTTCGCAAATTCTTCTACGCGAACATTGATCGTTTGAGGGTTTCAGGCTTGTACGCAGTAGCAGAACCCGTATATTACTTTGTAGACTTCTTTATGGTCTGTTTTTTGACATCTAAACAATTAAGGTCAGATAGCAAGACTGATATAAATTTGTGCACAGTGTTGGATGTGAACAAACCGTTCAGTCGAGCTGACATCATTACATATTGATCACGAATGATTGGCAAAAACTTCAATTTTCCAAAACGATTTACGGGGAGCATATAATAATTTCTTACAAGTTCAAATAGACGTACTTCCTCTTATCATTCGTTTCCTGTGTACATGTATAAAAAGTTTAATTGTTTACATTGTAATGTGTTTATTGCCTTAACATTGGCATTGTTTTGCTATTGACATCACGTTGAGTACGAGTATTTGCTTAAGCGGCAAAGCTCTCAGGGCAAAGGTTATGTGTAGCGAACAAACAGACACCAATCAGTGTGCCCGAGTTGACATGCCTACATTGCAGCTACTCCTATTAAGGTAGTTTGCGCCTCGAAAGTGAAAGACTTAAACTTTTGCTCAAACTTTCCGAAATGAAACTTTGAACCATTCTCTTGCTAAATCAACAATAAAACTCGGGGGATCACCGTGCAAAGTTTGGAACAAGCGAAACAAATTACCAAACATTCGCTATATTTGAAATTCAAAATGGCCGCCATCCCTGTGTTAGCTCTATGGAAGAAAAAATTGAATTTTTGATTTTCGAAAAACTAAGACGGTGAAAAGTCTTTCTTTCTCCAAGAGCATTAAAATTAGCCCCCACTAGTGTTGGATCAAAAAAGAATTGTAGAAATTTGAGATTCCGAATATCTATCCCCGAGTAACGTTCTACTTTAAATGGTTTTGTTTGAGCACCGACGGAGAGGTAATTTTCAAGGCTGACCGACGTCGACCTGTCATACGTTGATGTTTACAACTGTACAGTATCACACTCGCCCTCTCTAATCCTAAACTTCCTGTCTGCAGAGCGTTGAACTCTTGTCGGTGCTTCGTACACAGACCTTGAATTTTACGCAAGCAATCCATGAGGATTACCTAAATCGAAAAGCGTTATTGCTCACAAGGAAAAACAGTTACTCTAAAATTGAAACATTTTGAGCACACGCCATAAAATCAATCAGTACATAATATAAATATGAATCCTTTTGTCTTTTAGTGATGTCATAATTAACTTGTTACTTGTTATAGCGTACTTTAGTCAGTGTATTTAGTTATTGTCCTTGTACATTGGACATTTACCACAACGGGAATCAGAGAACAACGAGTGTAAACTTAAGGTTGAAACATTAATATCACTATCTTGACGCCGTTAGTCCGGATAAGAGATGAAAACTGGCCCTTCGTAAAATAACATCGTAGCAACTTAGCTCGTTTGTTGAACCAGTCTCACTCTCTCCCTTCCTAATCCTAAACTTCCTGTCTGCAGAGCGTTGAACTCCAGCTCGGTGCTTCTTTATACCGTTTTTCATAAGGATAAGGGATTTAGAGCCTGGCGGTTTTTGACCGTGTTGTCTTCGCTAGGTGACCATTCAGATGCCGTAGGTAATATTGCCAAGCAGTTAATGATTCTAATTTAGGGGAGGAACGAACAGACTTCATAATGAAAAACACAAACACAGATCGGTACAACAGTAATTCTCCGTGTAAACACTGTGGTGAAACAGTATCATTGATAGAATATGGATCTTTGTCCATCCATGATAAAAGTAGACGTACATGCTCTACTCTGGGATACGGAGCAACGTCGCAGGAATAGACCATGGTCATATAATTTTGTTCCCCATGACATAAATCTCCGCACTTTGTATGACTGATCACAGCGAGTTCAATATCGTTGTCCTCATGTTACGTGATTCGCCATAGTTAGGAAAAATGAAAATAATTGTCTCCTCATTAGGAAATGGTATTCGTGTCACTGGTTGTACAATGAGTACTGAGCAAATGTGTACAACGTTACCAAACACTTTCAATTATTGTACTGGTAAAAGCTGTAGAAATTGTGACCAAACTTGATTGAAAGTTTTACGCTTTACAGATAAAACATTGATATTGTTTTGTTGTGTTGGTAGGCTTGTTTTATGGGCTGTAGAAGTGGTCTGTGCATGAGAGTTACTCCAGTGCATCTTTGCAAAACACTGAAAGTTGAGGGGTATATATTACTTTGAAAAATGCTTTTAATATATGCATTCTATTTGCTGTCCTATTTATTAATCAATCAATCAATCACTGATAAACGTAAGAGAAGGAGAGACATATTTAGTAAACTATTACTATCTTTTATTTCAGTTAGTCAGAGTAGTAGAAATCGTTCATAAACTTGTACTTATTTCATAAAACGCCAGTTGATTGAAGGCATAAAAATCGTATGGTGTCAAATATATACTTTTAAATGTATACCATGTAAGTTCATTGGTAAAGTTGAATTGAAATATTGTACGCAGGGACCTAAGGATATATAATATAAAACATACAAAATACACATAAAGTTTCAAGATTCGCTAAGTATGATACAATAATATTCAAGGAGTTCAAGAGCAGACAGCATTCAAGTTTTAACTAAAAAATGGATCCGGGTTACCATAAACTTGTATATGTGAAAGAAGGTATCCTTCCGAAGTATACAAACACATTTTGCTTGTAAGGAGACTCGTACACAAAACGATGCTTACCGGTTGACAAAAAAATTAAAAAGCAAACGCAGATAAATGTGACATATATGCAATTCCTATTTGCACAACAGATGAATGTATATATAGTTCCATTCAATGAATGGTATGTTCCTAATATATTTCAGGGCTTGATTTATAATGCTCGTTAATATTCTACATTGTTGAAAAATACCGCGCAGCAGAAAGCTATCTTTAACTCCTCCATCTAATTTTGTGCTAAGGATTACTGGCACTTGACACGAATGCCCGTGAAGATTATTTATCCTTCATAGTGCATTAATGTCGCCTTGCTATTTTTCTCGACGAAAGGTTCGAATGAGCAGAGTCGAAGAGACTTCTTTTAGGAATTCAATTTCAGAGTAATCGTGTAGTTAGTCTGCTTTCGTCGTTTTTTCCAAATATTACCTTTACATTGACATTTCTTGCATAGATATCAGGAAGAATTGAATAAGTATTTCAGGAACACTTTGATCTCTATAATGTGTGATATTCTACAGCAAATAAATGGACAATACGAGACACGTTTGAAAAAATCTTCAAAAATGTTTACGATAAAATTCGACACACTTATAGAAATTCGGTCACCTGACTTGAAAGTAGCCAATATTAGTTTTCGCTTTACAAACCACAAAATTGTTGGCTGTTATGGCACCAAACTGTGTGATGCGACCGACATTTCGAAGGTAAAAATGGTTGACGAGTCTATTTTACTATATATGGGAATACATAAATTTTGTTGTTACTGAGTAACTTTCATACTATAGCTTTAAAGTCAAATGCAAGACCTAATGCCATTAAAGTAACGTAATTGAACTCTCTTGATCTTTCCGTTGACTACTGCAGAATTAAAGAAAAGATGTTTTGCTGTGAGCAGCACGAATCACTGACGCGTTTTGAGATTCAAAGCCTCGACAATTCACCATTTCCGATTCCATTTATAGCCTCTTCTGGTTTGGGAGCTTTCCTGAGAATTAAAAAAGTACGAGTTGACAAACTTTGAAAACATCAATAAGCATGCCTGAGGCGCTATTCTTCATGTGCATGGGCGTTACATCGCAGACCTATACAGTGTGGCACATAATACGAACAGCAAGAAAGGACGAGTGAGATGATAAATTGCAAACACACAAACTTTTGCTTTTGATCTATGAACTTTCACCTTTGCAACTGGAATATTGCCAGTATTCGTTTTTCCCTTTTTTTCATCGTAAAAACCATGATAATTAAAGGACCGATGTTATTACATGTACACTGCATACTGGTTTCGGTCCTTCTTGATGTATTTGAAATGATAATATATACATATATATATATATATATATATATATATATATATATATATATATATATATATATATATATATATATATATAAATGAGCGCCCTCAACGGCTAAGAAGTGCCTACTTTCCAAACTGCTCTCCCTCCTCCATGGTCTCTGGTAGTTTCTCCCTCCTTGTTTCCGGAAGTGGTAACGTCAGAATGCCGGCGATGATCGAGGTGACTCCGAACACTAGGAACGGAAGCGGTTTCCAAAGGTCACCGAATAATAACGCCTGAGGAGCCAGTATGCCTCCAATACATGAAAACATAGAACACAATCCTATACCGATGGACCTGAAACGAAAGATAGAGTTGAGGAATACTAGTAAACCAACCGAGACTATCATCACATACTTTCTTACAGGCTTAGAGGCTTCCGAACATGGCTGCGAGTATCAGCAGAGTTATATGTCCACCAACAAAAGTTATTGAACATTATATCATACCAGTATATTGATGGCGCAAATACAGCGATCTGATTGGTCGAGACATTCAAAGAACCATCGTATATTAATGATATAGCACGGCAGGCACACGAACGAGCTCTCCGCAACAGGAAAATCCTGTTTTGACGTTCATTACCAGAATTTCAATATATTGTTACGATATGATAACAATACACCACACCTAGCGACGCTATTCCATGAGATTTTGACCAGTTCACGATATATATACACGAGCGATTAAAGTGTCTGATTATAGCCTGCCTCAGCCTTATCCTACAATCTGTGTTAACTCCTTGTGTCTCATTAGCCACTACTCTTGTGACTTCATCTGTTACCGTATTGCCGTGATTTAATTATTTATTTATTTATTTATTTATTTATTTATTTATTTATTTATTAGGTATTTATTTATTTATTATGTAGTTATTCATCTAATTCTATTATATATGTCTTTATGTATTGCTAATAATATTTTATTATTTATTATTTTATTATTTATTTATTTTATGTATTTTCATTTATTTTCTCGCTCGATTTAACACTGACCTCACCGGAGTCGGGAACAATTCCAATGCGTAGACATAAATCATACCGTAGGAGGAAGTGATGGCAAACTTTCCAATCATCGCGGATGTTATCTCGATCCAGGCAAAAGGTCCACCTGTCATTGATGAAGAGAAAACGCTTACTAGAATAATTAGTTTATGCCATCAATTGAGGGTCGCGTCACGCGTAGACTCTCCACAGTCGCTGTGCCTTGTTTTGTGCGCGCGCCGCGATGGGCTGTTCGAAGGCTGTGCAGCTGTGAGCACGCGCTGCCAGACACAGCGACTGTCCGTTCTTGCAAGTATATGAATATTCATAAGGGTAGTGACGTCAAAAGAAAAATATATAACTGGGCGGAGAGAATATATACTAGTAGCGGGTAGAACTATATACGCGGTATGTTTTTATTTTTCATTTTCATTTTATTTGGCTATGCTACCTGACATTTTTGTTTTGATTAACGGATGTGTGGAGTTATATAAAGTACCCGGATCAGGCAGAAATCCGACCGGTCGCTTGCAAGAACGTCCAGACCCTGGGATTCGCGTCGCGTCTCTGAAGGACGCGCGCATGTTCCAACAGGGAAGAACGCGAATCGCAGGGTCTCTGCCAGACTACGTCACGCGCAACGAAGAAGATGAAGCATGCGAACAAATACAATAGATATTGTGAATAGAACAACAATGTGGGTAACATTTTGAGTGACTATGAAAAATGTTACGCAATTAAGCAACTAGTAGGGCGCCCTCAATCGAAAGGTAGCATGCACAATTCCAGCCCCCACCATCCAGTTCATCCTCCTAGATTCGAGTGTGAACTGAGTAATGTCGTTTTTGAAGTGTTTTTGTGCAATGTTCCTGCAATGAGTCCATTACCAAATGTGGCATTACTTACAGGCCGGAATCAAGGCAGTGCACATACACGCTACTCCACTTAATGTCATGGTGATACATAGAGACCATCTGCGTCCGAGGTAGCGAAAGTCCATCATCCAGATGCCGATGGCGTATGCAGGAATCTCGACCAAAGCGGAGAGAAATGCGTTGATGTAGTCATCCCCGGCCAACGCAGAGGTGTTGTATGAGATGCCGAAGTACACGAGACTGTTTATAGTCCTGAAAGGGAAAAATTGTCTCAAGAGCACTAAACTAAAACAAGAGAGATTAAACATATATCTCCGGGATTCGTCGTGTCTTTGTTTGTTCTTTTAGGTCACTCGGATATCAACTTTGAAAGCAAATCCCGTTCACCGAGCACATTTCTCCAAGGGAGCAAAAGCATAGTAACAACTGAAATGTCACATGAAATACAGAATAATTAAACAAAACATGAAAACTTATCTTTGGGACGTTCATATCATTCTATACCAAAAAACGGCTACATTTTTCTGTCGTGCGATTGAAAAAAAAATTATAGTTTTATTGTTACACTGTTGTTCAGGTTACCATATGAAGTCAGATTATACAATAACAACACATGGAATTGGCACGCTTTCATACAATGCGCTACGCATACATTTAAATTTAATATTTGCAAGGTATATTGCCATTAGAAACAATATGGACGGTTCGATTAAAATTTGTCTAACACTATTTTGGGAAGCGTTTTATCGTTAAATGTTACAAAAAAGATCTACATATAGAGACAACCTTACCAGATATAAAACATTATCAAAGACTTCTTTCTCATGTTGGGCAGTCGAACCAAATCAAGGGAGCTATGACTGTCGGAAATGTCACTTTCTTCGCTTGAGATGTTGTCTTTGCTCTATGGAATTAAATGCATATTAAACCGTAGAAGTGCCACTATTCACCCTGTGATACATCATCAGAGCATTCTATTTCATCATCGTCTCGGACCTCTCCATACACAACGACATTCGTCCCTGGTCCGTTACCCAATCGTCCGTATTCTATTTTCCTCCCATTCGTCTAATTTAACCGGAATTATGTAACGTACGCGGAGTTCCAGCGCGTTCTTTCTAGGTAATCAGTGCACTACAATATGCTATGCGCACAAAAGATGGTCATTAAACTTACATGTAGGTTCATTCACCCAGCCGCAGTGGTCGAGATCACCTCAACCAAGGGAGAAGACTCTCCTACTCCATGTTTTGTCACTTTTTTCAACATGTCATGCGACTACGTCTAAGTAAATCACGATAATGGAATTATACATGAGGTGTTAACATGTGACAAAAAGTCCATTATACCTTCTCATTCATAGCCGGTACCCATGTGCCATCGAAAAGATTAACTGGTACTTCCACCTTATTGATCTTCGCACATTTTCGGATGACTATCTCCGCTTCTTCGTCTTTTCCAACAGAAAGAAGCCATCTGGGTGATTCGGGAATAATCCTGAATTGGTGATGGAAAAGCAGAATAATTACGAGGATGCCGGAATATTCAAAGGGTTAATTTAAAAACTTTACCACGTCTTTAAAACTTTACCACTTTTAAAAATTAATGTTTTGCACGTCTTTCAATGTCAAGGTATTGACAGGTGATGACCTTTCATGCACAGCTAATTTAAACAAACTGACTATTGCTAGGATTTTCCCGCATTAAGGATATCGTCGGAGCCCTGGATTCTCCACCAAGTGTGACGTTATACTTGATTTACACAAACTGACTATTGCTAGGATTTTCCTGTATTAAGCATATCGTCGGAGCCCTGTATTCTCCACCAAGTGTGACGTAATCATTATGAAGGTTCTCCACATCATACAATGTATCTGCAACATTAACTTGAGTGTCGTAAATGGCGTGATTCTGAGTGCACTTTTAGCATGGCGTGCAAATAGGTCAGGGATCTCCGATAGTAATGACGTCATTGTGTATTGGAGTTCTCCGCTATGTGATCGGGTATCATGACCCGGATATTTGTAACAGTGCAATCATGCCAGTGGTCATTCATTTATCGCCAAATTGAAAAGTTACGTTCTTTCACGTCTTAAACGGTAAAAGCTGCCTATTGCTCATGTTATCGCGTGGAAGTTAGACATTAAAACAGGTTCAACGATCAGTGTTAAAAAGACATTATAACAGGTCTAAGGAACAAGTAGAAAATGACAATAACAGTAGGGTGATCTTGAAACACTTTCTAGTGGTGGTACCCGGTGTCCGGAAAAGCGTACCCTGCTAGCATGGTACACCCATCAAGATTGACCCAAAGTAAGCCGCCGAATAACTATAATTCAAATTCAGGAATGTTGTCTCATCTTTTCAGGAATTAAAGAGTCATATTTCGAAACAACATTCTCCCTGTCTACCGTAGAACTCCTTAATGACCTAACTTAGCAAGTTCATCTCATGCTTACTCTTACATCAACAAATCTTATGAAATTTCAACAAATTTGACCATCAGACTGTCGGTTTATCACTTCATAATAGTTCGATGGTTCTGTTATACTCCTTCTTGTGCTATAATTACTGTGGGAACCAATAACTCAAAGCATATCAAAGTAAGGTAAAACGATAAGCAAACAAAGCCAAAACACTGATCCCCTACGCAATCAGTCGAATTTCCATTCTGTTTGGATTCAGTACAAATTTATCATTACCACCAGTAAGTCAGGAACAGAACATTTGGAACTGTGATGACCAGCTGCAGTATCCACCATTCCCGGATGAAGTAGGCGTAGAGGGTCAACAACATGTACCCAACGCTGTAGAACATTGGGTACACCATGCCGGCGATGGTACGTTTACTAGGGCCAATGTATTCGG
Source organism: Ptychodera flava (assembly GCF_041260155.1). Taxonomy (NCBI): domain Eukaryota; kingdom Metazoa; phylum Hemichordata; class Enteropneusta; family Ptychoderidae; genus Ptychodera; species Ptychodera flava. The sequence continues at coordinate 14,869,593 of NC_091937.1, forward strand.
TAGCTGTGAATAAAGAATTAAAACATACTGACGTTAAAATTAACATCGAAGTAATCCAGCGACTTGTTCCGCAAGATCTCGTGTGATTTAGCACTTTTATTCAGTTGTTCCTCCAGGCTATATTCATTAAACGGCTGGCGAGTGTAGCTTCATTTTGCACCTTTATTTGAGGGTCAATTTCATCTCGTGGAACGCTTGCAATAGTTACTGATTAACATTATGGAGAGGCTGTAATGTATTAAATCAATAAATTGAGCGTAGCTTTGATCTGGGTTTGATGACTGTATGTTCAGCGAACGTTGTAAAACGTGTCAAATGTTCTCTATATATGTATGTTTGTTTACTCAAATCGGACTTTGGAAAACGAGCCAGATACATCAAACGGAGGTTTTAGCACGATCAACATGGCGGCATTTGATTGTTAAACGGTCCAGGCATCTCAACGTGATAAGTTATGGCCCTTTAATTCGAACGTCAATCTGATGTGTAGGCAAGAAAGCACACCCAGCGACGGTATACCACGAGATTTTGACCAGTAGTCCATGACATTTATGCACGAGCGATAGCGAGTACATATATGAAGTGAACTGGTCAAAATCTCGTGGTATACCGTCGCTGGGTGTGATTTATTGCTATTATATCATAAAATTCTATTGAAATTCTGGCATGGAACGTCAAAAAAGATATTTGCTCTTGCCGAGAGCCCGTCGAGCGTTTGCCAGCCGTGGTATATCGCGAATATACCATAGTTGTTTTCGCATCTCGACCAATCAGATCGCAGTATTTGCGCCATCAATATACTGGTATGATATAATATCAAATAATGTTTATTACGGCATCTAATGTCCCAGAAAGGATATCACCGGTTTTCTAAGCGTTAGCTATTAGTTAGCCACCGAATACTCTTATCGTTTCCCGTCCCTTTTTCGCGACCAAGGCCTTTACAACATGTTTATCTATGTTTCTACACAAAGCAAAGACATGACATAGATATGATAATCTAGTAACACTTGGTAGTAGAGTTTTCTACAGCGTATTGAAATCATGTGCAAACTGACGTTATATATCCGCCAATTTAAACCATGCATGGAAAATAGATCGAAGGTGCTTGTCTTTCCTGATAATGCAATTGGCATCAAAGCGTCTCCCTAAAATTGACCTGTGAAGATTTTCATTTTCAATTCATTCATTCATTCATTCATTCACTCACTCACTCATTCATTCATTCATTCATTCATTCATTCATTCATTCATTCATTCACTCACTCACTCACTTACTCATTCATTCTTCCATTCATTCAAACGCGGATTGACTGATTAGGCGTGATTGAAATCACGCCCAGGTTGCAACATGTTCAAACTCTATATCGCTTATCTGTCATCATAAGAGGTATTTCGTCTTTTATTGCTGTTGTAAGCGCTATCTCAGATGTAAAACCCTACAATATAATCATCAAAATTGTATAGTAACGAAAAACATGTTGAAGACTGCAAAGTAGTGATCAGCAAGATATGGGCGAAATCTGTACCAGTAGCAGTAGCAATAAAACGTCGAGCAAACTGACACAGAGGGCAAGGTAGCCAAATAAAGGTCAGGTAGCACGAACCTGGATTATAGGTACACGAGAAAATGTGAATTGGGAGACTAGGAAAGTTACTGGGTGAAAGGTCACGTCTGCAAGTCTCTCGTAGTGCATAAATGTATGTATGTATGTATGTATGTATGTATATATGTATGTATGTATGTATGTATGTATGTATGTATGTATGTATGTATGTATGTATGTATGTATGTATGTATGTATGTATGTATGTATGTATGTATGTATGTATGCACGTATGCATGTATGTATGTATGTATGTATGTATGTATGTATGTATGTATGTATGTATGTATGTATGTATGTATGTATGTATGTATGTATGTATGTATGTATGTATGTATGTGTGCGAGTGTGTTTACGAAAATACTACGCCAAACAGCCTTGTCACGTCAGTAACTGATGCAGGGATGCGGACCTTACCTATGATAAATCCAGCCATGTATACGGAATAAGACGCCACGGAGAGGAGAAAGCGAATCACTACAAACATGGCATAGTTCACGGCAAAGGCTTGAATTACACCGAAGATAATCATCAATGTGAAGGCGAGCATTAAACCTGGCATGCGACCAAATCTGAAATAAGAGTGTGATAGCTTAGCTTTACATACAAAAAAGGGGGTAGAGATACAGAAACAGAGACAGACAGATTTGCAAAAAAGACGACTGACAGAGGGAGAGAAAGACAGAGAGAGAGACTGACACAGACAGGCAGAGACATAGAGAGACTATTCATGAGAAAGAGACGGAAACAAAGAGTCATGTGCAATAAGATTTGAGGGAGGTGTTGTCAAAGTAACGAGTGTGACATCTTCGACTGTAGCAAAAAGATCGGTTGGGTCACTGCTACAGTCGTGACATCAAAATTGAACTATCAAAAACAACTAGAATGTAAATATAATACTACTTTTCATATCTTGATATACATATTAAAGGTTGTAGTTTAGTGTTGCATGTTTGGATGGAAAAATAAATTGGCTGACTGGGTTGTGGATGTGAGCTTTTTAACCCTTTGGATGCTGTAATTTTTCCCATCGAAATTTCAGTGCAACATTTTACCAATTTTTATGAATTTTTCTGTAATTTTTGTTGATAAATTTGGATCAAATGCACATCACAATTCATTGGCTACAGTTTCTCACCAACAGTTTGGCAAAAAATTGACTGGGGCACAATTCATAAAGGTGACCAAAACACTGCAAGTCAACCGAAATATGTGCAGATCTTAGTCTTTTACAGAAATATTGTAGTTCGGCAGGACTATTTCACATTCAAAGCTTTTGGGTTGGCCATTGCTCACCAGGTGACTACATGGTCGTTAGGTGCATATCATTCCAACTTTTCCCCACACAGAAACTGAACAGGTTGGACCAGCCACACATATCTTAATCCTACTGTTCTCAATGTTTATCTCGTCAATATATCTATCGCACGCTTTTAGCACCTTTTTCCAGATTCTTGAAACTCATTGGTCAAAATTGGCTGTTCTGGCCCTCTTGATCACCCCTATTAAACGGTTGGGTAGTGGAAAGCAACATTGCCGTGTACTTCAGAAAAATAAAGACGTTTATATAGGAAAGGTCAGGTTAGGCTACTCTCGGTGTTTTCCAGTCACCGTTGGCTATTGTCAACGAAGTTGGTGCACCATAGGTACGATGCTGTGTGGAGCTGTTAACCTGTTCCGTTCACTACTTTACTCTTCACCACAATGGAGGGAAACATAGTGGATGAACACAAATCACTGTACACAGACTTAGGTGGCTGTAAATTTTGCCAGCATCAAAGACTACATGTACAATAAAAAAAGGTCTTGACTACTGTACTCCGATGCCCACACGCGCGCAGGTCCTCTCTCCCGTGTATATGTCTACGGCTTAGTTATAGCCGAACACTCTTGATTCATTTACCCTCCGGAAGGGTAATAAAACAACTAACCATCGCACATCGGTTGACATCATGCATAACAGAAAATTACTTTAAGTAAATACCAGAAATAACCTCTGTGGTGTTATTTTTCGGTCACGCGTATACGTTAGTCCATGGAGGTAGAAAAGTTCTCTTCTACCTTCATGTTTTGTCGCTCGCTACGATCATGGAGCCAGGAGCGGAGCTAGTACCTCCATACTGAACGGCAAGCTTTGTGTACTTGGTGATTACCTGCTCACTGTGTTTTGAATGTTGTTACAAATGGCTTTGCTAGTTCTGCATAGTTTTCCCTGTTCAATGAACTGTGTCGTATTTGAAGGGAAATTTGTGAAACCAAAAAAATTGTCTTGCTTTATTCGGAATCGTAACTGTCTCACGCCTGACAAAGCGTACTCTTAATTCACTGCCCACATATGGGAGTTGTCAACCATTTCCCAGATTTCCAATGCATATAAATGTGTGCGTAAACAAGGAAAGTAAACTCATGAATTTTAATAGACGTGTTGGGTGTGGCCGATTTCGACCAAATAGGCCATAGCCACCACGTCTAAATCTGTGTGGGGAAAAGCTGACATGATGTTTTCAAAAAAGTGAACTTGTCTGGTTTCCCCAGTGTTACATAAAACTGTTGGTATTGAGTGGGGTCACAGGTCAAATAGCGCTCAATAACACCCAAAATTATCTGACACCGCACCAATGTTATTGTGCTCTCCGTCCACGGATACAGAGGAAGGTTTATAACGAAATATAATTATAGCTTACTTATCCATAATAACGCCATATATGACTCCTCCAATCAGGTTGCCCGACATATAGACAGATGTTGACAATGCATCCAAATAGAACCGATCGCAGACCAAGTCAAACTGGAATTTGACAATAATGTACTGTGTGAATATCGCTTTTATCATAGACCCTCCAAAATGGAGGGTCTGTGCTTTCATTATTTCTTTATGAAAGCAAAACCCTCGAAGCAAAACGCGGTTGAATGCAGCAACAATCTACATCTGGTCTGCATAAAATTGTTCATAATCAAGCTAGAAATAATCAAAATGCTAAATGCAAACAATGAAACAAAGAAATTTCATGATATTTTAAATGTTTTCCCGTCTCGTGGAAAGAGAAGGAAATCTTTCGCCTGTTAAGAATTACCCCTACAGCTTATAGGTATACTGTCACCTATAATCTAAATATGCCCATATATGGTCAAAGGGGCATTCCTTGGATTTCAAAATGCCCATGTGAGGGCGCTGTTTTTAAAAAGCGGCCACCCGCTTAAAATCTGTGATTGGTTAGATTTTCTCTTTCCATGGTAATTATGGAAAAATTGGAACAGGTGACAGTATACCTTTAACCATGCATCGAATGCACTATCTTCATCAATGGGACGTCTCTTTCTCTTTGCATTCGTTATCTATTTAATCTTTGACCTTAGTCTTACCTTACATGACCTACCTGCTGGTTGACCGTTGATTTATACTGCGAGGTGTCGTAAACCCACCCATGGTCACAACTTGTTGTTTTATTCGTGTACAAACTCGGCGCTGACGGATGAAACAACTCATCAAGTCCAACGTTGAATCGCTCACATTGACTGAACCCGAGTGTCGTCCCGCAGAGGTCCTCCATGCTCTCCCTGGGCAAGGTGAGGTTCTTCACCAACTCCTCGCATTCCGCGGTCAGAGTATCATTGCACAGCTGCTGGGTGATGTTCTCTGCGGCGGGAACCAGGCACCAATGATCGGTGTAGGCTTGAATGTACACCGGCGCGAAGGACTGCATCACCGGAGCCAAGGAAGTCAGCCCCAGCATGAAGAAACAGAACTTCTGATAAGTTCCAAAGTCCCCGAGAATATACCGAAGGACATCATCGTATTGCAACATCTTTTGGACCAGCTGCAGGTAACAGGCGCAACGATGGCACAGCCGTTGACCGAGCACAGACTAAACTATTGTCACTTGGCTTTCTGCGAGTAAAAAATCTAAAAAGAAGAATAGTGTTGAAACTACTCAAAAATTCCGATCAATGAAATGAGAAAGACAGACAGACAGAGAGACAGAGAGACAGAGACAGAGAGACAGAGACAGAGACAGACAGAGAGACAGAGAGACGGAGAGAAGGGGATTACGAGTTTCCTTGCTATTGGTGTAGTTGTAGAATATCTGGACAGGTATATACATGTAGGTAAACTGACCGGTCAATGACGATGATAACTTCGCTGACCTCTATGTAATAAAAACTGATAAAACGACGCTGTTCTAAAAGGCTTGCACGTGTTCTTCGTCAGCTCCAGGTTTGGTATAAACATGTACCTTATGCAAATAAAAAATTGAATTAATGCCACCATGATTCTACAACCATCCAATAAGAAAGCAACCCATCGAAGGATGCCATTAATAATGTTACAAGGTAACGCGTTTAGACAATGACAGCTGAGTATTGTGACCAGGGCGACACTTCTTCTGGGTTTTAGTAAAAAAAATTATTTCTGAACAAGTTACCTCTACTGAACAATCTTTTTTTCCTTTTTTGCCTATTCTTTGTGAGAAAAAACTTGAGGCCTTAATAACATAAAAATGATATTATTTGATTTAGTAGATATCTTGCTTATGAACTGATGGAATGTGAATTGGCAGACACATACATACATACATACATACATACATACATACATACATACATACATACATACATACATACATACATACATACATACATACATACATACATACATACATACATACATACATACATACATACATACGTATGTACGTACGTACGTACGTACGTACATACATACGTACATACATACATACATACATACATACATACATACATACATACATACATACATACATACATACATACATACATACATACATACATACATACATACATACTCTAAGGCAGAACTTCATAAGCTTATGTATGAAAAGATATACTAGATATACATTTACTCGCAATACAAAACTTGATTGTATAAACGCTAATTACACATTGAGAAAAATTAGATGCAGAGGATAATTTCACATCCTCGACTTAATTCACCGCACAAAAGTATTGTAAATGGATCAGATGTGTCAAATCCACACCTATGATACTCTCAATACACTCATGGTACCTTCTCAAGTAAAATCCCTGTTTATGTCAACTCAGGAGTGTTGTCAGTTGACAGGTCTGTCCCTGAGATATTGAACTAAGGCCATCAGGATCCAAAACGCTACCGCATAGCTTACAACGACCAAACAGGACATTCAGAGCACCCTAATTCCGCTACAAACCCAGTATCTAGTTTCCCTCCCTCCGTTGGCGGTCATACTTCTTTGTGAAAAAAACGAAATAAAGTTTCAAAGCTACAACTCACCTAGTAATAAGAGGGAATTGGAGACTCACAGTGGGTGGACACCAGTCTGTACCAGTCCTCCAACCTGACTGTACAAATACCTGTTGACATTTCCCACAAAGAGAAGAAATGTTATTTGTCACAAACAAAAACAAAAACAAACATTTCTGAAAGCATGCCAAGGTCATTTGAACTCACGTTTCTCTGGCAGACAAGTTTATAAATCCAGGTCGTGCTAATAGTAACATCAAATTTCTAACACTCTATTTCAAGCAAATGTACGCGTGTGTTCGAACTTCACTCAGAGGTTGGAGGGAAGAAACGGACGATGAGGTGTATGTGGTGGAGTCACTAGTACTTAGTGACAAAACGGATAATGCTTCTTTTGGTTGAGTCATGCTTTGCAGATTTTGGATAAACATCCGTAAATTATAGCCTAGTCGCCTGCAGACAATAGAGATAGCTGCAGTGATCATCGATGCGATTTATGACACGAAACCAATAAAAGTTGAGGAAATTGAATGGGCTTACCTTGAAATAACAATGTCCATATGAAATATCGTACCTCGCGACGCCCATCAGTTGTATTCGTAGTGCGGCTTGTATACAGTGGCTATTGGCCCTCCTTGACATCCTGACGAACACGGGGTCAAATCTGATAAGAATACGATGCCGTGAGAAGGACACAGGCGTGTTTGTGCCTGTGTTTGCTGTGAATCTAGGACAAATCAAAGTGTCAAGGGAAAGACTGTTCCGTGTTGAGAATTGTGACAAACTTGCCACCACTCAAATATTCTGCTCCTAACAGCGCGGAACAATATGTAAGGATTCTTTTCCAGCCTCGGCTCAGTAACTCTCTCTCTCTTCATCATCCCCTCTTTTCGATCAGTCCCGACGTCACTTATTTGTCTTTCCCTGCACGCAGAGCTGGTTCCATAAATTACTCTACTTCATTGGTATACTAACCGAAACGTTGCATTTCGCGTCACTTGGCTATTTTCATACTCAAACCGGTCAGGTGGAGGGTAGACAAGAGTAAATCACAAGACATCACAAGACATAGAAATCTTTATTTACGGTATGTAAGGTGGCCGCAGTATTCTGATCCTCCGGCATCAGAATGGTTTATTATCGGTGTCTTTATTATCTATCATGTTGTTGTTGTTGTGCTAGTATTATTATTGCGGTAAGTGTTGCCAATGCGTCGGCCGTTATCTTATGAACAACTGGTCAACTCGGAGCTGGGCATGGCAAATTAACCCCGCCAGACAAATTTAAGTTGAAGATTCTATTTGCAAATTAGGCAAAAATTCTGGAAGTCAGCAAAATTTATATGATAATGCGTTCTTGGGGCACTCAGAAAATATGTACTGGTACTGGAATAGTTGGTTATTTCATTATTTTCTGACAGCCCCCATTGTTATTAGTATTGTGATTTGTTAAGGTAGAATGCACCTCGGAGACAGACACTCGGACTTTCAAACTATTACAATTCTCTTCTGATATACCACATGTGGGGGTTCATTTTAAAGCTTTCAGTGAAAGAAAACTTTTCAACGGCTTAGTTTTTTCGAAATTCGAAAATTTTTATTTTTCTTCATAGAGTTAACACAGGGATGGCGGCCATTTTGAATTTCTAATATCGGTAAATCTCGGGTAATTTGTTTCTCTAGTACCAAAATTTGCGCGGTGACCCCCTTTTTTTATTCTTGATTTTGAAAGAGAATGATTGAAAGATTCCTGAGGAAAGTTAGAGCAAAAATTTAAGTCTTTCACTTTCTTTAATAGCCGCTTAAGCTTGTGGGATTTTCCTTGTCACTATAATAAATCAACGTACGATCACTGTCACTCCTACTGTCACTGGCTGACATGCATGAGAGAGAAATCCGAGTCTCGCAGCAGAATGACAGACTTTATCACTCGGTCACTTTGTGTAAGAAAGCACTTCATGTCAATGAACACTTAGTTGTTGTACGCACTATAGAGCCTTGGGGAATGGGTCGCGAACTTTGACGCTTTCCAACAAAGTGGCAGGTTGTGAGATGAAATTTCAACAGTTACACTAGGTTGCTGAAGTTGTTATCAAAGAGAGTCAAATAGCAATGGCAGCTTCGATGCTGGTCTGCAGCTCTTTGAGATGAGATGTTTCTCTTGGCTTGGCCAAGTTCTTTCAGCAAACGATTGTTTCTTGTTTGCAGTGAACTTGGAATGTTCAATAATTCCAATGCTATACTGCAAAGAGTTCCGGTTACAGTGAAAAGACGATTCGTAATTAAACTTCTTATCTCTACTTTCTAAACGATAGGAAATAGCAATACGGATCCAGACACATGATGTATGATGATTTTCAGTGATTTTATGTATTTTACATTTCGTTTATTTAAAGAACTTTATTGAGGTATGCCTACTCTCCCGTTGAATTGCTTTAGCATCTGGAGGCCCGTTTGTCCATACCACAAGCACTTTCTCTAACCACCATAGAAATTTATAGCTGCCTGCAGCTTTCTTCCAAGGTTTTCTGTGATTGGTCCATTTCTTCATGTTACATTCTAAAAGCAGTCTTTCGGTTTCTTTTACAGATGCGTAAACCACACAACCAATTGCATTACGCCTATATCTTGAGGTAAGCTGCAAGCCGTCCATAGACTTACGACGGTTTTCGTTCTCAACTTTGCAGCACAAGACGGGTCTTACTTTCTGTTGCACATCTTTCTTTGCTCGTTGCAGAAATAATCTCTTGCAAATTGCTGTCTGCATCAGGATGATTATATCAGGCTTACGTTCGATCTCAAATTGTTCCGGCTCAAAACCTCCACCAAGGCAAAGTGACAAAAAAGCAATTCTAAAGCAAGGACAGCTACACTAGTTGGTCCGCTTGAGGGCAGTATTATGAGACTACCCTGGCATTCCTTTTAAATCTTTGTGGCAAACCAGATAAACACTGCCAGTTCGTTCCTTCCTTGAAATTTCATTTTGTGAAATTGTCAAGATACATTTTAAAAACAGCAATCATAGTCTTGCTTACGATTTTTTTTAAATAGGCTGGTGGGTAGCATTTGTGTGCACGCACAAATGGCTAAATCTAGATTTTTACTGTCAAGTGAAATGCCGGTATTCAAGACTCTACTCATCATCAACTCCAGGCAAGTCGTCATAGATTGTTCTCCTTGCACTGCATGACGGGCATGATCAGGTCAGACCCGCAACGCGTCAGAGGATAAAACATTGATCATGGATCTACACCTGTTAAACAAATGAACAGATTTTAACAGTGCGAAAGGGACCAATCACAAAAAAACTTTGCACGAGCGGCAAATTGAGCTCACAATTTCTAAGAGGATTTGAATAGTATGTTTACCATTGTGATCATTTTCTTGAAATGGTTGATTGGTTGGTTGCACCTGCTCACAGCATCGCAGGATAATAAAAAGCATCGTTTCAGTATGCAAATAAACTACTCAATATTCACATTTCAAACTTAAACTTTCGCACACCAGGAAGCCCGCCGAAGATTATTGAGATACTCTTGATCGCTAAGAAGACAAGAAAGCTAGTGTCCAAAATGTATCCCGGCCTTATCGTCGCGGTGCTGGCCCAGTCATGGCAAGCTGAGCTGCACGTATTCATCATACTGGCCTGCATAGCAGTGGTCGACGTGGTGTTTGTAAAACTGCTACGTCTTTGTACACCGCCTGTAATGGATGACAGTTTCTGCAATTGGTACAATTGCAAGATGAGAAGAAAGTTGCTATCTAAGTTGGGAGACCTCAAAACGAAGACAGCTGGAGAGCTGACTATCCTAGAGGTTGGTGTTGGTGGATGTGGAGAGTTTATCTACCATCCCTATGGCACCAGAGTAATGGAAATTCTTGAAAACGGTGAAGATCTAAAAGACATTCCAGACAACAGTGTCGACACTGTTGTGTCTACTTTGGTCATGTGCAAGGTAAAAGACCCATTGGACTATGTTCGGGAAGTCAAGCGAGTCCTGAAACCTGTAAGTATTAAAACGTTTATTAGATATAGTAAAATGTGCGATTTCTTTCCGCCTCCGTATCAGAAACGAATGGCATGAAATCCGACCTAGACAGTATTGAAAAGTAGGATTCGGTTAGTTTTAGGAAGTATGCGCCTCGAAAGTGAAAGACTAACTTTCCCGAATGAAACTTTCAACTATTATCTTATTAAATCAAAAATACAAATAGGGGTCACCATGCAAAAATTGGAACTATCAAACAAATTACACAACATTATGCGATATTTGAAATTAAAAATGGGCCTTATTCGTATGTTAACATTTGTTTCTATAGCGAACAAGTTAATTTTGGATATTTGAAAAACTGAGACGGTGAATTTTTTTTCTCCAAGAGCTTATCAGAAAAGAATTGTAAAAATTTGAGAGTTCGACTATCTGTCCCCAAGCAGCGTTGTACCTTAAAGGTAGCATCAATTCAAAACCCACCATACAAAACCCAGGAGGGAAAGCTGAAATCTTAGGAAGGGGCCTTGAGGAAGTCATTCCATCTGCATGTCTGTCCTGCATTTCTACTGAAGGTATCTAAATCTAAGTTTACGATGTGTTAAAATTGTCTACTTTAATCTGTCAAATTTCAGACGCTTTTATCTTTTGGGCGGGTAGAATTTGAAAAGCAACCCACAATAAATAAGTTCAGTTAAAAGTATGTCATAGACCCTCGAGAAAATGGGTCTATGATATGCTCAAATTTTGAAAATCTTCACATCAAACTAATACCTTGAAGTTCCTGTACTATCATTTGGTTGTGTATTTCATTTGTTTGCATGGACATTAATAGTACAATATCAATTTTTATTATTAAAATTTCAAAAACCGATTTTTGAAAGGCCATGGAAATTACCTGTCTCGTGATAGTTATGCAAACAATGGTGACACTATTGAAACCAAAATGTCCCCTTATATCTAGGCCTTTCGAAAATATATAATTTACGGGGGTTTTGAGCTTATTGAACCACTGGAGAATTGTTAGCTTAAAAAGGTCAATCTTGTCTTGGAACCTTGACAGATTTTCGGACCATTTCAAATGTTTGAAGCTTTCATATCATCGCTTGGCGTAAAAAGAATTAGTAAAGAGCAAATATCTCAGAAAAGAATCCACAATATGTATCATTGATTGTTCTAAAGAACGCGAATGGTTGCTTTTCCATTTCCAGTCTTTAATTTTCCAAACGCGACCATTATGATGTAATCAAGAATTAGGGGGTTGTTTAACTTTTTTTCCCTAAGGCGGACAAACCTACCTTGTTTCGCCTAGTTTTTAAGGCAACGAAAGTTCTCCTCAATCAAATGTTGTTGCATTCAACATGAATTATGACCACCATCTTAATTATTGATTTTGTATTTTTATTTTCAGGGCGGCATGTTTTGCTACATGGAAAATATACAAGGCAGGAAAAGAAGCACCCGTCTTGTGCAGAATCTGCTGAGCCCCCTGTCCATCTTCTTCGACAGCTATCGTCTTACACGCCAGACATGGCGATATGTGGACGTGGTGGGATTCTGCAGATTGGAATATTCTATCTTCCATGCCCCATTGAAGCGTTGCTTTTCCATCTTCTCACCACATTTGGTCGGCTATGCTGTCAAGCGATGACTCCAAGTTGACAGATTTGATGGAAGAAAGCTGCCAGCTGCTTAATTCCAGGACTCGCCTGACGTCTTGAACACAGTGCATTGGGTCTCTACAAAGCCTCATGGTCAAGGTTAGATCCAATCCGGTATCGACACTGATGTTTGGACGTTCTGATGTCTTCACCGTTTTGAACAACTCCGATTACTCTACTGTCTTTAGTGATAGTAGTTGAAGTCTTCACATCCCGAACGTCATCCTCCAAGACTGATCCCCCAGCTTCCTCCACTTAGAAGTCTTCTAAGTTAGAAAAAGACTTCCTTCAGGCTGCCAACATCTTGAAAGTTTACCGATTGTAGAAACTCGTCTTTCTTCGGTGTACTCAGATGTAGCAGTTTTTCGTTGCCACCACGTTGAACATTCAAACTGTGTGTAAGCCAATGAGATGAACACTGGCAGCTCAGCTATCCATGACTGGTCATGCTTAGTATATTACATAAATATACAACAGATATGATTTTTATTCCGAATTTAGAAATTAAGAAATTTTGCGAAAAGTGCAAATAAATAGAAAGTAATTATGTGGTATTCATAATACCCGAAACAAATGTCTGTCCCTTGTATTCATCGATGTTCAAAATCTTGGAGCTTAAAAGGTTGTAATCCATCCTATAGCATAGCCTTCGGTTTTTACAGTTTGGCGCTTTTTCTTAAAAACAAACCGTTCACAGCTTTACAACAATAGTGGTGCGGCATAAGATTTTGTAAGCGAGGTTTATGAAACTGTTTTTGAAACTCCTTTAAAATGAGCTGCCATTAACAAACATTTGCATCTTGAGTGCTTTGGAATATTTGTTCGTCTGTCACGAACATTTCAGAATGTCTGCATGTATCACGTGGGGTACTTGGTGTGAAAATTGATACTTGATCGTGGAAAATGTTGAACAGCTTCTCTTGTCAAATTGATGTGTAAATATGTTTATTCGTCGGATGGCTAATTTTCGATTTCTCTGAAGGAGCTTAGACTATTACTATGCATCTAAAACTTTTAATACAGTCTTTTACTAGGATATATCATTTGCAGGCTTCAGGGTATAACCTAGTTTGACTTTCTCGAAAGAACTGGATATATGTTGTCAGCTTCTGCAAAACCTCTCTAAACTGACTAATTTCACAGCTGGAATATTTTCTTTAAAAGTGACGACTTCTTTCAGATTGCTTCGAAGGATTGCGAATTGGTCGATTCACGTTCACTGGCTATTCAAAAAACGTTAAAATGGATGGACATCTTTCAAATTTGTTTGCTGGGTTTCTATGAATGACGCGATCCTCTATTTTTCAGATGACGAGATTTGCATATCTTGCACTTGTCACATTTCTTTAAAAATTGTCTTGTTTTCCACCTGCTTACTTTCTGCAGTCTGTATTAGAAACATTTCCTGTTGCAGTCTACAAAATTCAGTGTTCACTTACCATAGACAAACTGGCAAACGTTGCTCCCTACCAGCTGGGCACACGTTTAGAATTTTAAGGTAGCTCGAAATTGAAGACTGGAACTTTTGTTTCAATTCTTCTTGAGTGAAGTTGAAATCATTCCCTTTGAAATCAAGAATTGCCATCGAGGACACCTTACATTCGAAAATTAGGTACTAGAGAAACAAACTGCTAAATAATTACAGAAACAAGAAATTCAAAATGGCCACTATTATTCCTGTTTTGACTCTGTAAGGGAAAATGAATTTTTCGATTTTCACCAATAGAAGCCCGCCAAAATTAGTTACTCCACGAGCTTTTAAGTGAGCGACCCCATCACGTGGTAGACCAACAAGTTCTGTACAAGTTTGAGAGTTACACTGTCTGTCCAAAGGCGCGCTTGGTTATATGGAACCTCCATAAGCAGCTCGGAAAGGTAATGATGACACCTGGTAGCCTTTTGAGGCTTTTCATAGACCTGGAAAAGGGCGGCCTCAAGCGACAGAAGTGACAAAATTGCACCCTATTCATGCATCGGTGACTATCATACTGGAGGAGCGAGATTTAAATAAAAGTTTCTGCTAGCGCTCTGAACAGCTTAATTGCAAAGCTTCTAAGATAATTCCGTGGCATATATATTCTTCAGCACGAGCCCGACAACTGGACCCCTCTCCCCCTTTGAGTTTTATTTTTTGCAAATTCAAACGATTTCACTTAACATGAGTGAAATATTGCAGAAACTGTACCGAGCTTATCTCTATTTTATAAGATTTCCTCTGGTGACAAAATACTGGTGGCTAAAAATTAGCAGTTTCACATGCATAGTAGTACAGCTGTCAAGCGGTACTTTATGATAACACTGACTGGATTGCAAGACTGACGATGACATTGAGCCGTTGAACAAGCGACAATTTTCCAAATCTAAATTGATGATTATTAATCGCCTACTTGTGACAAATGATGAAAAAATAAACGGTTGCGGTTACTCGATTTTATCACATTCACTACATTAGTTTTTAGTCCCAACGGACGCCGTCTGGGGAGACATATGTTTGGTCATGACCGTGCGTCCGTGCATCCGTCTGTACGTCGGTATCTGTTCACGCAGATAGCTCAGCGATGACTGGAGCGATTTCTTCGAAACTTTATACAAGGATTATTACCTATGTCGTACATATGCACGTCGATTTGTTATGTGATATGATCCAATATGGCCGCTTGGCGGCCATTTTGTTTTCTGTATTTGACGACTTTGCGTCCGTTCACGTAAATTTATCAGCGATGCCAGGAGCGATTTCATTGAAAGTCGGTACATATCTTAATCCCTATGTCATATATACACCCCGTTTTTTTAATGATCCGATCAAAAAGGCCGTGTGACGACCGTTTTGTTTCCTGTATTTGATACCCATCACAGACTTTCAAGGATTCATTCACAGGATTCAGGACTCATCCACAAGTGAAATGCACTATAGATAGAATATCACAAATGTGAGACAATCGGAACTGCGAGCGCATGCATATTTACAGTGTCTGATGGTTGATATTACAAAATTTGTAGTATGTATTAAAATTGAGGTCGTGGTTTGTTTTAGAAATATGTGGTATCTGTTGTCTTTATTGGATGTAAAGCGTGATATTTTCCCTACATGCCCCAGAGACTTGACTTCTTATGGTTTAACGTAAGTGATGAACACCAGGTGAAACTAGCATTTCTAAACAATACAGAACAACAGGTACAAAGGAGGCAAAGGTTGTGACACTATGCAAGTTCTATCCAACTTATCCACCTGGCATTATGAAGAAGAATCTCTAATTTGATTTTTTTCGTGACTGCATTTTTATTTGACAAATTTTGAACATCGTTCCAGTAAATATGGGCGTAATAATAAATAACGATTAAGGGAGGGGAGCTGGAGGAATCGCGATTGAATTTTTTTTTCAGATGCCCCCTCAATACCCTAAAAAAATTTCAAATGCCACCCCCCTCTATATGATCAAAATTTTTCAAGTTCCCCCAACTATCACAGGCCCGCATATTTGTAAAGTATGTGCGCGCAGAAATAATAAACACGTATTGCGCCGTTCTGCTCACAAATGTTCAACACTACCTGTTATTAGCACTTTCTATAGTCATTTTCCCAAGGCGTGTTCTTTAAACACATCAGTTAACTTTTTGGATTATTGGTCTAAGCCAACTTGAGTTAATCCAACTCTGGCCAGGTCAATTGCTCCTGCCAAAGAGCATACAAAATGACGATCATGAAAGAGTAGGCAAATTGTGAATTCTGGCTAATTGCCATATTGTCAAAAACTGAGCACAGTAACCTACCAAAAATTTGTTTCAAAAGTACAAGACATATATGAATTAGATGCTATTCAAAATTGACAATACTGGAAGGTTAAAATATTCCATCAAATAAATGTTTTCATCTCTGAAATTTTGGGTGTAATAATTGCAAATTTGGTTAAAAAATAAATAATTCCATTTAGTCATATATTTTTTCATTTCGTCTTTACTGTTCAAAGTTTTACTTTTGTATTATTTTATGACAAGAATGTGAAAATTTAGAAAATCAAGCATGGTGACCCCATCTTTTTTCTTTAATATTTGATTATTCTCATATGCCAGAATTCAAAAATTTTCCATGTGTTCTTCCATGTGTTGCTCTCTGGCCTGATCTTGTTCAGTAATGTTTCACTGTCATGAGCGTCATTTGACACAAACTCTTCTTCAACTACCATGTACATCAGAGTTAGAGCTATCTCTGTCACTGTTCAGGTATGCAGTGACAGTGACACTACAGTAGCAGGGCAGTATCTGATAGTGACAGTTGCCCTTAGGCAGTAGCTGTATTAACTTTTATAATTTTGACAATATTTTTGTTCAGTTTATACAACTGCGTTCTTGTTCTACTCCCCACAGCATGTTAAACTGTCCAGTATTCAGCTTGCTATCACAGCCTGTGTATGTGTACCATGCATTTGTATCACTGACAACTGACTGTAAGTCTGGACTCTATCTAAACTATCACCTAATACCTATTTATATATACAGGCTTTGTCGACAAACTGAACACAGTGTGTTTGAGCATGCTGTAGGGAGACAACAAGAAACTGTAGTTGATATATTGCATAGAAATATTGCAAAAATCATCTACGGTTGCAACTTCTGCCCTGTCACTATAGGCTCAAGTTTGATTTTTTTTACGACAAATCACACATTTTTAGATTTTTTCGAGATAAAAGTCACGGAATGTGACAAAATGGTTCTAGATTCTGTTAAATTATTACTAACATTACAACATTTGGATGACATAAAACTGGTATTCATTTTTCATTAAATTACCTAAAAAACTTGGAATTGGAAAATGTTAAACATAAAAGGGAACCAAAAAAAGTCCCCCTACAGGTAGTGCAAAATTTCAAGTCCCCCTCTACTACCCCCAAAATGTTCAAATCCCCCTGAATTCCTCCAGCCCCTCCCCCAATCGTTTTTGTTTTTGTTTTTTTGTTTTTTGTGAACGCAGCCTAAAGTAGGTCTAGATTCTTGCATGATATCGCCTGTCTATAGCTGATAAATATATTATTATGCACCTCAACTGCTCGGTTAGAGACCATACGTTTTTTCCTATACGTCTAAACCATTTATAAAGCAATGTTTTGGAAATCTACACTGCTTCAGCCTTAATCAGCCCTGAACATTAAATGTGAACCTTCTCAAAAAGTAATGCGACCAGGATGAAGTCAAACGGTACGTCTTTATTTTCACATTTTTTATTACATTTCCTGTCTACTTATTTTTACCCGAGCCCCAATAGCTGCGAATTTCATGCATTATTTTCATGATTTTATTTTCAAACCAAAGTTGGTTCATGTAAATGTGCTAACTGAAGGGCGTGTATAGAAGTATCACTGCTCGCTGATTAGGATCATGTCTGCACGTTTTAACAAGGTAAATAATACAATAAAATAAAATAAAATGGCGCCCCACTGACAAGAATAAAAATGCAGTATTACGCGCACATACACATCGTGATCATCCAAGAAACAAGCATGATACCATTTACTTGAATGCACTACACACGATGGCCGACAATTTGTTGTCATAATCTTTATTTTCTCTGTCACATGATTAGTTTTTGAAAATGGCGGGAAAGCTAGAATAATGTTAAAACTTTCAAATTACATGCCACCTTTGACTTATGACTGTTTTATACACTTTTTCAGTCTTTAATGGGTCTTATTCAAAGAACTCTTGGAAACCGAGGATATTTTGAGATCGGTTCATTGCACATTCGCAACTATATTATGTGAGAAGCTTGACATTCTGGCATCGACTCCACCTTTTACCTTAAAAAGTGCTCCGTGATGAAGACAGGCGGAATTCGACTGATAATGACTGTACACAGCGATACGTTGGTGCATGGTGCACGATATTGTTCCTTCAAAGGGGTCGAAGTACGACAACCGTACGACGACTCTAATATGTCACTTTGCAGTAACAATATTAACATGCCATGACCGTATTCAAACAAAATTTGTCGGCTAGCGGGTGACAACAAGAGTTCAAATGATACTTTCGACCCAGGAATTGCCGTGAAACTTAGGAGAATGACCCAATTTTCGAAGTTTTGATATTAGATCACGTTGTGGAGGGACCGTGATTAGATCAATGACTTCTGAAAAGACGAAAACTGAAATTTGGGCGAAAATGTACTAAACAGCACGATCTAAGCGATCTATAACGCTTTAGGAAATTTATTCATAATGCCGGCTTTGCAATGACCTATTTGTACTCTTCTGTGTAAATTCTCTGATCGGTTAACAACCTAGGTTGTTAACCTGGACTGAAAAAAAATCTGCAAGCTCTCGCTTGTCAATCATCGCGTTGAAGGACAAAAGTCACGCAAAAGCAAGGAGAACAAAGTGACATTTCAGTGTTACATTATGTCGGATGTATACTGCTACTAGACCATAAAGTAAGTGATACGTTGACTCGTTTCCATTGATATTTGATCAGGGACTAAGCTAGAACAGGACTGAGGAAGTCGGTCTTGGCTAGACTGTCGACAATCCCTGGTGTCTTTCCCTTTTTAGGCTATTATTGGTATAGACTCTCGCACAGGCAAGGATGGAAAAGCCGCATGCATAATAACCGAAGACACATGTCCCAATGGACTGTTCTGAGTTGTACAGATTACGTTGCTATTCATAAGCTGTAACTTGTGGCAAGTTTTTCAGTATTCTACTTCTGTATATCAACTGCCGTGACTGACCCTAATTGTTTATGAGATAGACGTCGAGAAGAGGGGGGGAGGCAGACACAGAAATTTACCCGGAGTTCAAAGTGCATGTGAGGTCACACAGTGCGTCGACTTGTCTTGAGTTTGAGAACAGTGGCTGTGAGACAGGTATCCACTAATTTATGCGTGTAAATAAGTAAAAACTTGAAAATTTCCTGTCTGGTTTTGTTTGACCGTTCTCACAGCTACTTTCAGACAAACAACGCAAGATCCCCCGCTTATCTAAGCGACAGTAATTCCGCTTTCTAACTTCGACGTCTGTTCTGGCCCTTACGAAGGGCCGTTGTTTTGGCCAGCCGGTCGAACTTCCTTGTATCTCTGGAAACATGAAAACGAGTTATATTTTTAGCCGTTAGAACTTTCTAGTGTTCATTTTTTATGCAGATGTGTTCTGTCTCGCTGAGTGTCTCAAAAACGTTTGCACTGGGACTACATGTAGTTTCGTACAAGGACAAAACCTTAAACCAATAGCGAACTTCCTTGTATCTCTGCATGGTAACATGGCAACGAGTTATTTTTAGCCTTTAATACTTTCTAGTGTTCATGCACATTATGCAGACGTGTTCTGTCCCGCTGAGTGTCTCGAAAACGTTTGTACTGAGACTACATGTAGTACTGTTTCGTACACGGAAAAAGCCTTAAGCCAAAAATAAAATCTTTTACTGATTATGATTGCTTAATCTGTATATTAATATCCCTACTCAGTATTTATATATAATCTCATTATCCCATGGTATTTTTTCTGTTTGACGTCATCGTATACGAGTGCTTTTCGAGGAGCCTTACAACGTCGAGCCGAAGACTTAACAAATTAAGAAACCATAGCAAAGACGATTACACATCCAGAATCGTCACAAAACAACCAATAAAAATCACTGCATATGCGTAAGTTGTGTGGATTGCTGTCTGTTGTTTTAATCAAGGCACATGCGGATGTTTCAATAGCTATCTGCCCCATGTATAATGAGTACGTACTATTACTTAAACATACTGTTACTTCAATTATTAACGCTGTTTGTTACTGTTGAGGAAAAGACAACGAGGACATATTTCAGCGAAGTGATAAAACCTTGCATATCCTATTCTGAAGAGTAGGAAAAGTGCCTTTTCAGGTTTATACTCCGATGTTTGAGAATTAGAGCCCAAGCGTCTGTGTTTGGTTTGATGTTTGTGACGTCATCAGTTAGGAATTGTACTACCTAAATTTGCCGAGAGTCGAACGAGCGTATTCGGGTGTGTTGCACTGACGATTTACGGAGGAAAGCCTTCGAATAGACCACAATTCTTCAACACACTGTGAAAAGACAAATATTTTTCGATCGCAGTGCGAGCTCGTGTAGATCACTCAACAAATGCGCGGGGGGAAACTGGTTTAGCGTGTAAGTACATACTATACTGTTACGTGATTAACAAAAGACATTTAATACTGGTCAATACTTTTATCTTTCCAAGCGAACAAACGATCGTAAATCAGATGTCCTGTATCTGCACTTTGGGCATACGTCCACAGAACTGTTTTAAAAGTTCATCTAAAGTTTACAATTCGCAGTTAAAATCGACAAACACTCTCTTGCCGAAGACCGTCGCAAAACAGAGTAAGTATGCTATCATTGAAGCTCATCAAACGAAGAAGGCTTTGCCGAGTTTTGCCGTTGATGCACGTGAATCAAACTGCATGGAGGTCTGTCCGGACCCAGCCCCGCGTTATAGGTTTCGGCATACGAACAAAATTGGACATACCCGCCCTGACCTCTGTTTCGTCTATAAAGGCCAGTACAGATAACTAGCTGACACCATGCTATATGTCTGTTAAAGCTCCATAAGCTGTATCTGCTGGCTATAGCCACGATACTGTTCTGCCCTAACAAAAACATGTTCTTTACTTATCGACATCTGTATATGGGATGCTACAATAGAACTGTAGCATGCTACGCACAAGCAAGTGATAATTTCTACTTTTGCATATTTCCAAATATCGGTCTGAAACCAATTTATGTCATCTTACAAAGTTCTCTATGGCGTCAGTATCCGACATAGCCATGATACTGTATGAATGGACACTCACAGACTAACTCATGCAATAAAACTCATCGTGGCTGAGTCACTCACATGCAGACAATGAACATCTGTGGCATATGTATGTTGATGGGCAGACATACAGGCTGATGTATCAGTGGCTAGGCTATGAGGCCTAGTTATAGTTCCGTATTCAATAAAGAAATTAAAGTTATACATCACAACTGGATATTTCCCAGCGTCTTCCTTGAATACTTCTCATTGGATAATAACATGATGGAGAATTCTCCTTTATCTATTATAATGCTGACGGCAAAGCAATATGCTCACAACAAGACGCACAAAGTCCGCTATCCGTATGCCTACACGCTATTTACTAGTATTTCTAAAGGCCAAAGGAGCTCAATTATTACTTGCCAAGTACTCAATAATATCAGGTTGATAGTGATCATGCATTTTATGATTTTCAATTCACACATGTTTATTTTAAGAAAGTTATTATCCTCAGCTCTGAGAGAACGGACGTATTATTTTCAAAATGAGGTCATTTTCTATTTTTGAAATTTGCCCGTGCCATAATCATCAAAATTGGCGCAAAAAATATTTCAGAATTTAGCGTCCTTGCACACGATCTATCCCGCCGCAGTTACAATCCATTTTAGTAATAATAATAATGGCGCCACTTAATACCAGCGCGGTATCGACAACACTAACTCGTTTACACATTCAAAAATTCACCCAGTAACTTATCGCTGTGGAGGTAATTCTGTGTACTATCTATTGTATTTCAACCACTGGTAGCATTGAGCTATTATCATTTTAATGTATTCGTGACGTGAGTATCTGACATAGCCACCACACAGACTAACTCGGGCTAAAACGACTCCCAGACAGACTGGCATTTGTTATTTTCCGTGTCCGTTTACCCTCCATCACGGCACAGAATAGATTTGTATTTATTTCTGATTTGTAAATATTTGTTATAATCGGGAAATAAAGATGATGATGATGATGATGATGATGATGATGATGTTGATGTTGATGATGTTGATGACGATGACGATGACTAACACATCTTGTAGGCAAATGTATCGGTGGCTTGGCCGTTAGGGGCAGCCATTTTTCCGTATTCAATAAAGAAGTCCAAGGTCTACGTCATCCAAGCGATAGTTCCAGAGTCTTCCTTACAAACTTCTCATTAGATTACCACACACACACACACACACACACACACACACACACACACACACACATATATATATATATATATATATATATATATATATATATATATATAATTAATATATATATATATATTATATATATATATATATATATATATATATATATATATATATATATATATATATATATAATGCGTATATACACGTATAGATATGTATCACTTCCACCTGGACAAACAACTAACTATGGAAGGGTGAAGTCAAACTGTCACACTTGTCTCCCCCGATATAGATCTTATCTATTAAATCCTCTCCAAACGAGTCCTCCATTTTCCGTTTAAGGATTCTGTAATTTCTGTTCAACTTTACCATATGTTCAGCTTACTACTTAGTGTTAAGTTATATGGTACTTCAGAAGAGTAAAGGAAAATCTATCTATACTAACTCAGAACTGACAACCAATGATATGTTGATCTCGGGGAAAGATATTCAGACCCTCAAAATTTTACAGTATTTAAGTATACCACGTGCGGGGTTCATTTAAATGCTTACAAAGTAACGAGAGTTTTTATTGGTTCACAAAACGAGTCATTCATTGTACTGATTAGGCCAAAGTAATTAAATTCTTTGTTTTGCGTCCCCACCCGCGTAGGTTTTTAAGGTTTTTATGAAAAACACACACAATGTATTTGAATAGGAAATTTTAGGACATGACCGCTTAGCTTTTCTGAACTAAAATTTTGTTACAATTTTTCATTTGCTGCAATCAAATTACATTGTGTTAATTTTCTTGTGTGTGTTTTTCAGCCGCTTAGACGCGTACCTTTGCCCATTTTGAGTGGACGCAAAACAAAGAATTTGATTACTTTGGCCTTACACTTCTTGTGTAGTCAATTTTACTGAAAGAATATGCAACGATGAGTTGAATGTCTTGCTTCACCTTGTGTGTGGTCATTCCGGAACCCCTGGAGGCTTCAAAGTTTTACAATTTACACTGCAATCAAAATCGATATTGACTCGCATCAGCAGTCACATCAAGATACATCATGATGACAATACCGTCAGTGCACCATAATGAACGATCGTTGCTCAAAAGGGGTCACCAGGGGTGGCGGCAAGATAACCGTTCCATGACCATATGCAACTTTGCAGTAACTATATGAACATATTAGTATGACCGTATTCAAACAAAAGTTGTCGGCTAGAGAATGATAACAAGAGTTCAAACGATAGTTTCGACACAGAAATTGCCGTAAAATTTACTGAACGGCCAAGGTTTTGAAATTATTGAGCACATCCAATGACAAAAAGACGAAAACTGAAACGTGGGCAAAGTGCACTGAACCAGGGTGGGGTAGAGCACAGTCCCTCCAGGAGGGACTGTACGTACAGTAAACGTGCTGAACGGCACGATTTCAGGGGGTTCGAGAAAATCTAATGAGTAGTGCCGGAGTTGCTATGACATATCTGCACTTTAGATTCTGTGACCTCCTCTCTCCACCTCTATGATCGGTTAATGACCTGAACGTGTGACGTAAAAAGCTTGTCAATCACCTCGTTGGTGAAATCCCCTATATACGTCGGATATTTACCTGAGATTTAATGAGTATTGAAATTGGAATCCGATATGTATTTTGTAAATATCGGTGATTTCACAGTGCAAGTGTGCCACGTCCCAGATGAAAAAAAACATGAAAGGTTTGCAGCAACAAAGAACCAATAAAGGTAACTGCATATGCATGAGTGGTGTTCATGTGCGTGCGTGCATGTGTTTTAAACGTTCTGGTACTTCAATTGTTAACGCAATTTTTTATCTGTTTAAGAAAGATCATATTTCAGTGCAGTGACATGTTCTTGCATATCCGATTCTAAAGAGTAGGAAAAGTACCTCTTTAGTTTATACTTTGATGTTTAAGAACAATAGCCCGAGCGTCCGCGGTGAGTTCGACTTTTGTGACGTCATCAGTTTGTGATTATACAATTTTCGTGCACTTGCTGATAGTCTATCGAGTGCATGGTGTGTTGTAGTGACGATTTACGCTGGAAAATCTTCAAACAGACAAACCTTTTTCGACAGCAAAATGAGCTCATATTGCTCACTCAAAAGATGTTGGGGGACTGGTTTTGCGCGTCGAGAAAGTATACATTCTAGGGTTACAGTGATTCAGAAGGTTTGTGATTGGTCAATATTTGTATCTTTTCCAAATGAACAAACGATCGTAAATCACATGACCTTTTTCTGCACTGTTTGGCAGACGTCCACATAATTGTTTCAAAGTTCATCTGGAGGTCGCACCGCGCAGTGAAATTCTCTGATATTGAAGGGGTCGCGGAACGTCATTGTAAAACAGAGCAAGTATGCTATCATTCAAGTTCGCCACACCGAGAAGGCTTTGCCGATTTTTGCCGTTGATGCACGTGAATCAAACTGTATGGAGGTCTGTCCGAACCCAGTCCTGGGTTAACGGTTTCGGCATACGAACACGATTGGACATACCGGCCCAGACTAGCGCTCGCATAGCAGGCCGAAAATGGCTGCCCGGTTCGACTGTCCCTGGAAACAAACTACCCGAATACCTTGCCAGCCCAAGGGAAAATAAACCAGCCGTTTATGAAGTCATCGAAGAGAATGTGAAGCTCGAGGAGTGGTCGTCCAGATGTCGAGAAATCATTGATGAAAAACTTCACGTCTACGGTACCATTCTCTTCAGAGGACTGCCAGTGGAAAATGCTGACGACTTCTCTCGTTTTTTCAAACAGCTAGGATTCTCGAGTATGACATACTATGGCGGAGCAGGCGAACGGACTGAAATAGCTGACCAAGTTTTATCTGCCACTGACGTCGAGCCTCCCATTTACACGATAGAACCACACAATGAAATGGCATACGTTGACCACTATCCTTTAAAGGTGAGAATTTTAATCAATAGGCGGGATAACGCAACCGCAAGCACAGGCCAATTGGACATTAATAGTCTGAAATATGATATTTTTTCATAATTATTAAAAGTAATTAATCGTAATCATGAAATATTGATATCACATAATCGAGTTCGTATTTCATCCGGGTTGACAATTGCACTTCCTTTATGAAGAGAACTCAATAAAAAAGCTGTAGAGTGTTATTGATTTGTGTACGGCATCAGCGGCCATGGCCAGGCTGTCCTATATACTAGGAGTATATAAAAAGGGAAGGTGGCCAGCTTACATAGCAATTCTTCTCTACACGTCTTTAAAAATGTCTATTTTAACCGCTCCAACCGTTTAAATCACTCTATCTACTCTTCATTGCTGATGGTTGATAAGCTGGCCATCAAATCTGCCTTGTTTGGCCTTTCGTAATTGTCGTCTTGTGAAACTATCGCTCCCTAAGTGTTGTGAAAAGTCCAAAAATGCAGTTTTTCAGAGGAAAGGTCCCTGTTCATAGCAACATCAGTCAAACTCACTCACAGACCTCCTAACCAATGAGCGCTTACCAACCTCTGACTGATGACCTTAACGGCTGTATGCTGAGGTCAACCTGCAAACGGACGCGATAGATCTGTTGTAAACGAAAGTTTTTTCCAATGCTGTATGCTTTCAATCTCAGAGAGTATTTCCAAACTACTGTCTTATGCTTAATTGTGAAATTCCTGAGGATAAATCGCGTATCGGCCGGGGGTGGGCCGGCAAAATCCAGGGGTCACCAGCTCAGAGTGAGGTCACTTAATTTTCATAAGTATCCGTCAAAAAAGCAGTTTCAGTGTTCAGAAATATTCTGAGAGATAAAAATGATTCGCTGCATGATTTAATTCTCTGAAGTTATTTAACTGTAAATCTGAACAAAAGTATTATCTGTCGAATGAACATCTTGACTAGGCAACTCTGCGGCTTGTCTTATTGTAAATCGAGCTCACGGAGTGCAATGGACAATTCCTATTACTCACATATTAGAGTTATATCAAGTTTTGTCAGGGAAATTATTTAACAGTTACCTGTAGACTACTAGTGCCACTAAAAGTGAAATTACACTTTTAGGTGAAATTCCAATATCATAATTGTTGTCAACATCTGAACTTTCAAATACCATATTTGAATCAAGTACATTTGTATTAATTATCAAACACCTATAAAAGCACAAATTAATTTAGTCTAACATTGTAAAAAACTATTCATAGTTTTCTCATAGACTCCAATGTATAGTGAATCAAGATTTTGGTGAAATTAAAAAATCCAATTTCTTGCACACATATCAACCTTTAAACATCTTAGTCTAACTAAGTACTTGAAAATAAATTATCAAACGTCCAGATTTAGATAGTTTTGAATTGGAAAAAATTATTCACAGTTTCCTCATTGACTAACATGTATGGTGAATCAACATTTCGGTGAAACTCTAAAATCCAATTTCTTGCACACATATCCATTTGTAACATCCCTAGTCTAATCAAGTAAATTAATATTAATAATCGAGAGTACATTAATAAACAGATTTACTTATTTTTATATATAGACTCTCATAGTGGATGGACATTTTCAGTGATTTACAAATCAGATTTCTTGTACACATAATGCACCTTTAACCATCACATTCTCATCAAGTACAATTATGTTAATTATTCAATGTTGTATATGCAAAAGTATAGCAAGTTTTTCATTTGAAAAAATTATTCGTAAGTTTATCATAGACTCCCATCTATAGAAGATGAACATTTTTGGTGAAATTCTAAAGTCAAATTTTTTGTCCACATATTGTAACAACCCTATTCTAATTAAAGGGGAAATTCACCAAGGATGAGTTTTACTTATGTGCTAGCTTTGTGGTCACTTACCCGGAAAAACTATTTTCGCCATTATAACTTGGGCGATTTTTTACAAAAAGCTATAAAAATAGTACAGGAAGTTGCCTATGTAATTTGAATCATGGCAAAAAAGCTCCAGGCTTGGAGCTTGCATCACGTGATATGGAAGGGACCATCTTTCCATGGGTATGGCATTGTCCACTCACCCACGCTCAAACCAGGCAGTGCGTGTTTACATAACTTTGTTTATACTGAGTATCCTTGCATAAATGACGAATCACTTATATACTGAGTATCCTTGCATAAATGACGAATCACTTATAATAAACTGTATACACCGTCAGATTTTGTGTTGCTGTTTACTACTCTGTTGCTATGAGTGGACAAAGCGGGGCAATACCCGTCCGAGGATGGTCCTTTCCATATCACATGATGCTTGGAGCTTTTTTCCCATGATCCTGTCCTATTTTTATCGCTTTTTGTAAGAACTCGCGCAAATTATAAATGGCGAAAATAGCTTTTTCCGGGGTAAGTGACCATAAAGCTAGCACATTATGTAAATATCATCTTTGGGATACTTCCCATTTTAAGTACTTTTATGTCAATTATCAAATATCTATAAATGCATATGTATAGTTCTGTATTGAAAACTTGTTACATAGTTTTCTCATAGACTACCATGTATAGTGAATCAACATTATCAGCAGCTGATTATCGATTAAATCCAAATTTCAATTTTTTGAAACACACACGCTTGCGCAAAAATATTGCGATCCACCCGTAATTTCTGTCAAATCCCTTTGAAGGGTAATTTCAAAATTACAGCAAGTCAGAAGGGGAAATTTGAACATAAACACCTTGTGAGTTTGTAAGGAGGGTCATTTGAAAAAATCTGAGAAATTTTTTGGGGGATTCTATCGCCCCCTCCCTCCAGAGGTGTAATGTATGTGCGTGCAGCTACGGCGCATTGTTTCAAAATTATTTGAAATATTTGTGAGGATACAGAAAAAAAATCGCTGGGGTTAAAAAACCGAAAGAGGGGGGATATCCAAGATATAACAAATCGCTTGTGGTAAATAAAAAGGGAAAGGGTACTGTCGTAGATAGAGAAAAAAATCACCGGGGTTATAAAAAAGGGGGTACATCAAGAAACAAATCTGGGATAATGAAATAAAGTCAAGTAAAAAAGTAAAGGGCTGGTGATCCCGCAGCTCACTCATTATTTTCAATAGAGTCAATGGTGTACTTTATTATGACAGAAGAAAGTTGACAACAAGGTGCGTATAAAAATACAAAATTAGAGCTGGAAACAGACGTATCAAGGGGTAAAGCAAATGTTCTTCAAAAATATACCTACCCTATAAAGAGATGCTTTATGAGACATGCACAGTTTAAAGCCATGCTTATGGCTGCTATTAAATTCATCTAGCTGGATTAAAATACCACATAACGACTTGGGAAAAGATTAAGAACGGAGAGTGTAATTCTAAAAAAATATAACGTATTGGATAAAGAAATGATGTTAAAGGCACACTTATTTTGAAGTAACACTAGTTGCTGCGATTTCATTCTCTAAGTTCGATATACAATTGCAAAATACGAGAACAGAATTGATTAAGGGCTGGGCTGGTGTTTGTTTTTTCTTTTATCAGAA
This sequence comes from Ptychodera flava, assembly GCF_041260155.1. NCBI lineage: Eukaryota > Metazoa > Hemichordata > Enteropneusta > Ptychoderidae > Ptychodera > Ptychodera flava. The sequence goes on from NC_091937.1 coordinate 14,898,486, forward strand.
ATATAATACCCTTTAGTTAAGGGATACCTTCGTGGTCATAAGGACATTTTGAAGTCATATTATTTGCCGCGAAATAATTAGTCCGTGGGCTGGAGGGGCCCACCGTGCACCCCCCCCCCCCACAAAACTACTATATGGGTATTTTTTGTTTTTTGGGATCTGCTGAACTAGAAAAAAGATGTTAACATTGGATAATTTGGGATGCACTACCTGTCTGCACTGGTTTTTGATTATTATGTACCACAAAAAAATGGCGAAAAATGGGTAGGGGTAAGGGGTACTACATCCTCCCCTAAATTGAGTGAACTAGCATGAAATAGCAAAAACCTTACATTTTTAGACAGCTCAGATATTGCTCTTTCTGAGGAACACCAACTTTAGCAAAATTAATTTGTGTACATAGAATAGGACGACTTTAAAATGAATTTTTTGACAATTTTGAATTTTTTTACCCAAAATATCATGTAACAATTGTGATTTACTTTTTATTAAGCAAAATTTTCACAACTTTTTGTGTTTAAATTATTTATTCCGACATATTAAACAAGAAAAAAAGTGTTAACATCAGATATTTAACTATACACTACTTCTCTGGAGTCAATTTTCAAATGCGTGTATCTGTATGGGTAGTGCAAAAGCTAGGGGTAGGGGTACAACATTCTTTCCTTGATGAAGTAAACTGGCTTGAAATGCCATATACCTTAGCTTAGATACTGGTCTTTCTAAAATGCATAAGGTTTTAGTAAAAAAATATGACGTCATAGAATTGGATAACTTTAAATCGATTTTTTCTGGTAATTCAGTATTTTTAACCGGAAGAAAATACGATAACTATTGTTTCCTCCCAATGAAGCAAATCAAACAGATTTATGGATGTTAGTTTCTAATTGCAATGTGCTGAAGAAGAAAATAAATGTCAAAATTGGGTATTTACCATGCAGTATTGTCTCTACTCACTGAAATTGCAAGTTTTGCTACAGTGGTATATCGTGAATGGGCATTTTATTGTTATGCAATGAACTAATGCACAACCTTAAAAAGAAGACTTTAAAACGCACACACATAATCATATTGCCATTTTCTCCTTAAAGTAAATAGGTTGTTGATGTCTGTCTCTTTTTATAATTTACTTTTTAAAAATTTTTTTATAAAATGATTTTGATAAGACGTATTTGGAAAATTGTCTATACCTCCTTGTCTTACTTATACAGCCACTGAGCTTTACTAACAATCTATGAGGCCGTGGGCTAAAGGGGGCGTCTGCGTGCACCGTACCGCCCCCCCCCCCCCAACAGCCTAACAGGATAACAAACTTGTATTTTTTCAGAAGCCTTGGGATCCTTAGAATAAAAAATAGGATTTTAACAGACAAAATATAGGGACTCAATAGCTGTTACGGTCATGTTTTGAAGGGTACCGCAAAATCACGATTTTGTGACCCACATGGATTTTTGTCAAACCTGTCTTCATGTACGTCATCTGCTGAGCTTACTGTTCAACATGACCTGGCTTATGGGGTGTCATTAGAAAGGTGATTTATTCTTCTTGAGTGTGCTATTTCATGCTAGTTTACTCAATTTAGGGGAGGATATAGTACCCCCTACCCCTACCCATTTTTCGCCATTTTTTGCGGTACATACAAATCAAAAACCCATGCAGACAGGTAGTGCATCCAAAAATATCCAATGTTAACATCTTTTTTCTAGTTCAGCAGATCCCAAAGAACAAAAAAATACCAATGCAGTAGGTTTATGGGGGGGGGGGTGCACGGTTGGCCCCTCCAGCCCACGGACTAAATACTGAAAGTAAAACTCCCCTATATCTAGGCTCTCAGAAAATATATAATTTACGGGGGTTCTTAACTTGTTAACCACCAGAGAATTGTTATATTAAAAAGGTCAGTTTCTTGTCTTTGAACCTTCACAGGACTAAGGAAGACTGGGGTGGAATAGGCTCTTCAACGACATAGAAAAAACTGAAAGTAAGACTTAAGTGGATACCCTGTGTAAAAACCGGAATGCATATGAAATATATCATCGAAGAAAAAATAAGAAAAACAATGTTGATATTCATACATTTTTGTACATATTTGTACACGCCTTAAGATGTTTACTTCCTTGAAAGAAAGCGAACAGACCTTAGAGTAGAGTAGAGGAGATCTAAGATGAGAGATTTAGCCGTTACCGTTGCTGTTTATGGTTGTAAAGATCTAAAGTGGTGCTTACAACCGATAACTTCCTGTGTCAGCCTGAATACTGAATGCATTACGATCCTAGGCTGTGACCTAAACTCAGAGACCGAAAGAAAATCAAATAACATGTGATTGCACAATGAGGCTAAGAAAGATGGAAAAAGACACAAAAGGGCGACAACTACATCATCAGAGCGTTTATGGCGCAAAAACAATTTTGATAGGTCCTAGGTCTGGGAACATCTATTTGCTTTGTTGCTCGACCGAGGAACAACAGCTTGCGAGGCCGAGACCCGATATAGCCTACACCTCAACCAATAATGCAAAATGGATCCGCTGAGTTGTGCAATTAATGTTGTGTGAAATAGAACATTTGAGAACATATCATAAGAACAGTAAAATCCGCTTTTCTTCATACATTAATTCAAACTTCCGCAACCAATCTGCAATTTTAAGACCAAAAATTCTAACTGACATCATATTGACATAGTATAGAGAGCGCATCACTTCGTACGTACGACTGTCTTTGACAGGATGCTTTTATCGAAATGATTGACTATCTCAAAATACTTCATAAAGGAAGTATGCACGGTCATATGTCTTTCAGCTGTTTTCAGTATCTCACCATAGGCTTTGGACTATTTCCCTACTGTTAGATATTCTTCTACTGCGATGTCCCAGCAAAACCAGGCCTAGGTGGTGAATCTGGAATCACTGATGTCAGAGATACCTTACGAAAACTTGATCCGAAGGTTGTTCAAAAATTCGACAAATTAGGAGTGAAGTACTTTTGCTACACGGTTTCCAAGGATGCTGCTAAAGATGCTTCCATGAGCTGGCAGTTAGTAAGTAACAAAGTCTCATAGCCATGAGAGCATATGGCTTTAACACAATTGGAGTTAAGTTGGGATAATTGGATGGTGAAACAATGTCGGTTTTATCTGCAAATGTAAGCTCATCTGCTTTTTCTTTTAAAGGGGAAGTTCACCAAGGATGATTTTACATATGTGCTAGCTTTGTGGTCACTTACCCTGGAAAAGCTACTTTCGCCATTTATAACTCGCAAGATTTTTTACAAAAACCGATAGAAATAGTACAGGAAGTTGTCCATGTAATCGAATCATGGGAAAAAGCGCCAAGCTTGGAGCTTGCATAATGTAATATGGAAGGGACCATTTTCCCATGGGTATGGCATTGTCCACTCACCCATGCTTAAACCAGTGTGTGTGTATTTACATAACTTTTGTTTATACTGATTTTCCTTGCATAAACAATGATTCACTTATAATAAACTATCCACTCTCAGATTTTGTGTTGCTGTTTACTACTGTGTTACTGTGAGTGGACAATGTGGGGCCATACCCGTCCGTAGATTGCCCCTTCCATATCACATTATGCAAGCTCCGAGCTTGGAGCTTTTTTCCCATGATTCAAATTACATGGACAACTTCCTGTACTATTTTTATCGTTTTTTGTAAAAAATCTTGCGAGTTATAAATGGTGAAAAAAGTTTTTCCTAGGTAAATGACCACAGAGCTACCACATATGTAAAAATGATTCTTGGTGAACTTCCCCTTTAATATGCAATTTTTAAGAGTAATTTGTAATATTGCAACATTCAGCTATAGGGCACCCAACTCTTTGAGAACATTGAAAGATATTAAGATCCAATTATCCCGAATTAGTTCAAATCGTGATTTTTTTAGATTATCTAAAGGAGCAAAATTATTATTTCATTGTGACTGTATCCGAGAAACTCAGCAAAGCACGATAAAGTGGCACAGAACATCACAGACTATGAATAAGTATCGACATAAATAAGACAGTCAAAGTCGTGAAAGAAAGTTATAATATGACACATTCACAAAATTCAGATATATGTAACGAGCATTTACTCTTTACTCATTACATAACGTTAAACAGTTTTCTATGATACTCTTCTAAAATTGAATTTCTATTCAGTTATTTCGGGGTCACCCTGCTTACCTAAAGGGATGAGATGGATTAGATAGGGAATTAAACTTTTGGTTTTTCTAGAGGTTCAGCGCCGAGGACAAAGCTGAAGTAGAACAGTATATGAAGAACCATAATTGTGAATATCAGTGGTTAGATAATGATGATCTTTCCTACTGGCGGTATCTACCAGCATTTGCCAACCATCCAATCACAGGTACTGTAAAGAAGACCCGGTGAACTAGCCAATCAAAGTAAAGCAAGGGGTACTGTCATTCTATGGATGCGGGCGCATAGATTACGGGGACTTTTATTTGGACACGGTCACTACTATTTCATGCACTCTCCAGCCAAGGAGAAATATGTCCCTTCTTGAAGCATTTTGCTGAAATTTCTTTCCTTTTGTTTCATCTTGTCTTCTACGGCTTTAACGTGACAAAGAATTTACCGTTAATGTTCTCTCAGATGAACATCATAATTTTCTTTTTCTTAAAGGAGAGAGAGTGTGGTTTAACCAGGCTACTACCTTTCACGCATCGTATTTTTACGATCATCCGGTGTGGGCTGGCAAGGATCTTCCCGAGAACAGGTACCCTTTTACATCTTACTATGGCGACGGCAGTGTCATCGAACCGGAAGTATTACGGCACATCCGGGATGTTCTTTGGCAGGAAACGGTTGGATTCCAGCTCCAGAAAGGCGACGTGTTGGTTTACGATAACATTTACGCACAACACAGCAGGCTTGGTTACGATTGTGACAGAACACTACTAGTTGCCATGACAAGCGATTGACCAATTATTATCCACGCAGTTCTCCGTCGAGTATATCCAGTGGTGTCCAGTAGTTACACTCCGAGTAGCCTTGGCACAAGTTTGACGAAAATAGATCCCAGCTATTAAAAATTATCGTAAGACATAGCAGAAATTAAAAAAAATAGGAATATCCTTTGAAGTCAAATAGCTCAAATTACAAAATATTTGAATCAGCGAAGAAGACGAATAAGCTTACATTAGCAACACTAACTCTTTAAATACGATCATTTTGGCCATAAGTGATGAAATCCAATTCCCAAGTTAGGTAGTAGTAAACTAGGTTGGCTAGATCACTTAAAAGTTACATGGTAGATAAGGAGATCTTATATCAAAATTTGACAGATTTCTTACTCACATAATGAGAGACAGAATTCCTGGCCTTCACTCACAATAGTAGTTTGATGACTCGCTGAATTACAGTACAACTACTTTGTCATTTTAGTTTAATCTTGACGGGTGTAGCATGCTAGCAGGGTACGCTTTCCAATTCCGGACACCTGTTACCACCACCTAAATAGTGGTTCGAGATTGCACTATTGATTTTTTTCAGGATGTTGTTGTTGTTGTCGTTGTTGTTGCTGCTTGTGCTTGTTTCTTTCTTGGACCTGGTAATTTACTTGCCTTGAATGATAACGATTGCTGGCATTAATTTGATGTCATATTACTGAACCTATTTCGCCTATGAGGGCTAATCCAAATAACTAGATGACACCATGTTTATGCCTATGAAGATCTTAGTATGTATATGCACTATACCAATACTTTATTCTTAATGGCGTGGAGGCGGCCATGTTTGAGCGAGGCACTCATTACAAATTCATCTTGACAAAACTTAAATATGCAATCTGATTGGTTTATAATAATAATAATTTATATAATATAAGTGTTATATAGAAATAATAACGCGAATAATAATAGGTTACATTTCCGTGAAAATGTCACCCTAAGAATATTGTGGGTCGAAAAGACCAAATATGATATCGATTTCACTGCCCAATGTAGCCATGGTAACCATTTTAGGGGTTGAAAATTTCAGTTTTTCTAATATCCCATGAAAATTACTTTGATTTATATGAAAATTATCTAAAGGGGGAGTTCGGGTCAGAGAGCACAAAACCCAGACTTATTTTAATGTTTCAAGTTGCCATGGTAACTATTTTGGGATTAAAAATGTTACTTTTTTCCTAATTCCTATTAAAGAACTATTGATTGATGTAAAAATTGATCATAAGGGGTTTTCTGGTGAGCACACTAAAAAAATTACACTCATTTTAATGTGAGATGTTTCCATGCCGACCATTCAGGAGTAAAAATTACCAGTTTTTTAAAGATTGCACCTAAAATCCAGTGATCAACTGAATGTGTTATATCAAAGGGATATTTTGGGTTAAAAAGACCAAATATCCAGTGTAAAAATCCAGTAATCAACAGAATTATATACCAAAGGGTTATTTTGGCTTAGAAAGACCAAATATGATATCCATTTTTACTGCCCTGTGTGTCCATAGTAATCTATTTGCGTTTTAAAATTTCAATTTTTTTTCCAAATTCAATTAAAATTAATCCTAGTTACTATGCAAATGCTCTCCTAAGTGTAATTTTCAGAGCATGAACTCCATGTTCATTTTTGTTTCATGTTACCATGGTAACAATTTTGGTAACCACAGTTTTGTTTTGTTTTTATTTGAAACGTAATTCAGTTTTTTATTTATTTTATTGATTTCTAAGTAACAACTTTTAACATTTGTCTACAATGATAATAATTGTAATTTCTTTGCCTCCAGCTAGGAAGAATAATAAAGATAATGTATATTGGGGCCATTTTGGTTAAAATTATGCTTTCCGTTAATTTTAGTATGTTCGAATTAATTTTATATAGACCAGAAATAATTTTTCAAATATTTTTAATTTTGTTTCATGCGGTCATCACAAATAAGTGTTACATAGCATAGTACTAACTTATTATGCATTCATTGAATTAAGTTTATGCCTTCAAATTAATTTTATGTGCTGAAATTAATTCTACTAGTATCTCAAATTAATTTTATGAACCCTATTCCCCTTAGCACCCAAAGTATCATTATTTATCACAAGCAGTAACAGTAGCGCAGTTTTTTTTATTTGAAACGTGATTCACTGGTACTTATTTATTTTATGGATTTACAATTAACGACGTATTAATAAAATAATTTATTTTGATTTCTTTGCCTCATTCCCGGAAGAATAATGAAGACAAATTATTTCTGATTGTTTAACTAAAGTAAAATTATGACCATGTAGTGGTGCATTATTTTGTGTGTGACCTGTCGTGACCCCATAAACTCTATGATTAGCTAGATCTCCCCTTTCCATGGTAGCAACGGCTAAATTTGAACATGGTGTTTGTATATCTTTAAACACTTTTTTTAAACCCAGCAGGCCAAGACAAGGGGGAAATACTGCAAGTTAAATGTTCGTGTTTAATACTGCACTACTTGTAAATAAAATTAACGCCAACTCTCAATGATGAATTTTGCCCTATTTCTCACTTGTGCGAACGTCGTAGGAAACACTTGTGCGAACGTCGTAGGAAACACTTATTGCAACAATTTACCCTAAATATAAAGAATCGGCTGTCAATTAAACTGCGGTTGCTAACCAGCAGGAGGTAAACAGTGACTCTCTCTCTCTCTCTCTCTCTCTCTCTCTCTCTCTCTCTCTCTCTCTCTCAAATATAGATTGATAGATGTATATATATACAACACAAATAACAAATAACAAGTGAAAACTAATATGTTACTTTAAGTTTCATACATAACAATCTTTATACATATGTCATAATCATCCAAATTGGCACAAAATTAATTTTTCAGGCTCTTAGCGTCCTTGGACTTGATCAATCCCGCCGCAATTCCACTCGATTTGGATTATAATAACAATGGCGCCACGAAATACCAGCACAGTATGGAAAACACGGTCTAGCTCGCTTACACGTTTAAAACGTTAAGTTCACCCAGGAATTTATCCCTCGTGGAGTTATTGTGCGTGTTACCACCATGTTCTATTGTATATCAACCACTTGTAATATTGAGCTGTAATTATCATTTTAATGTATTGATGGCATGGGTATCCGACATGACCATGACACAGACTAACTCCGGCCAATACACTCAGGGAGGCAGAGTCACTCACAGGCAGACTAGCATTTGCTATTTTCCGTTTCCGTTTACCCTTCATCACAGCAAAGGTGTCTTTTCATTTCTGATCTACAAATGTTTGTTATAATTGGGTAATAAAGAGAATGATGATGATAAAGATGATGATGATGATGATGATGATGATGATGATGATAATGAAGATGGTGATGGTGACTAACACATCTAATAGGCAGATGTATAAGTGTCTTGGCTGCAAGGTCTATAGCTATGAATCCCTTTTCAATGAAGACGTTCAAGTTCTACACCATCACTTTATAGTTCCTGTGTCTTCCTTAGATACTTCTCATGGATATATATATATATATATATATATATATATATATATATATGTGTGTGTGTGTGTGTGTGTGTGTGTGTGTGTGTGTGTGTGTGTGTGTGTTTATATATATATATATATATATATATATATATATATATGTGTGTGTGTGTGTGTGTGTGTGTGTGTGTGTGTGTGTGTGTGTGTGTCTGTACATGTATGTATAATATGTGTATATACGTATAGGTATTATCACTTTCCCCGAAACAAACTCTTAATTTTAAAGGGTGACGTCAAACTGTCACACGTTGTCTTCTCCGATGTAGATCTTTACTATTTCATAGTCCCCAAACGAGTCCTCCGTTTTCCGTTTAATGATTCTTTCATTTCTGTTCCACTTAACCATATGTTCAGCTTACTACTTAGTGTTTAGTCGTCTGGCACTTCAGCATGGTAAAAGAAAGACTATCTATACTAACTCAGAACTGATAACCATGATATTGTTGATATCAGGGAGACATATTCAGACTCGCAAACTTTTACAGTAATGTTTAAGTCTACCACGTGCGGGGTTCATTTAGAATCTTACAGAGTAGCAAGAGTTTTTATTGATTTACAAAACGAGTCATTCAGTTTACAGATTACATTTCTTGTGCATTCAATTTTACTGAAAGCATGTATACTTATGAGTTAAATGTCTTTCTTTACCTTGTGTGCAGTCATTCTGGATCCCCTGAAGGCTTCAAAGTTTTACAATTTACATTGCAATCAAAATCGATATTGACTCGTATCATCAGTCACATCATGATAGTAGGCTTGGAACACGATATTTTTGAATTTAGTGTGTGAGGAGCTTGACTTGTTGGCACTGACCCAAGATTTTACGGAAAAGATTGCTCTATGATGAGCACACGCAGCATCACAGTCATGATGACTATACCGTCAGTACATCATGATGAACGATCGTTGCTCGAAAAGGGTCACCAGGGGTTGCAGCATGATAACCGTTCCACGACCATAAGCAACTCTGCAGTAACTATATGAACATATAAATATGACCGTATTCAAACAAAAATTGTCGGCTAGAGAATGATAACAAGAGTTCAAACGATAGTTTCGACGCAGAAATTGCCGTAAAATTTACAGTACGGCCAAGGTTTTGAAATTATTAAGCACATCCAATGACAAAGACGAAAACTGAAACATAGGTGAAGTGCACCAGGAGGGACTGTCGGTAGAGTAAACGTGCTGAACGGTACGATTTCAGAAGATTGGGAAAATCTAACAAATAATGCCGGAGTTGCCATGACCTATTTACACTTTAGATTCTGTGACCTCTATGATCGGTTAATGACCTGAACTTATGACGAAAAAAGCTTGTCAATTATCCCGTTGGTGGAATCGCCCGTAAACATAGCATATTTATCTCCGATTTTTGTAAGCCGATCCGACAATTTCCGAAATCAAACAATTTCGATTTGTACTACAACACACGCCCAGTATTTTTCAATCGTTTGTGTTCTTCAATATCAACTTTGCTGTAATCCTATATGCCGATATCACAAACAGAGACAGAAACACTTACGATATGAGTAAGTGCCTTAGCGAACTGTGCCAAAGTAAAGCTCGGACAAGGATGCGCAGGAACATGCAGAATGCTTCGAGGGATATAAGTGTTCTGCCCCAACAAAAAACATGTTCTTTCTTCATCAACATTTCACATTTACATAACTTTTCCCTTGCATCTTAAGTATTTACATGTCATTTCCTGTCAATGGAACAACCTTTCTACATTCTCTTTCTCGTGCATTTCGAGTCAAATAATAGTAGAGAGAGAGTTATAGAGAAAAAGAGGTCGAGAGAGTGAGTGAGTGTGATAATGAGTGGCACAGAAGTGCAGAAAGAGACAAATATACTGACTGACAGCCAGACAGACCGTAACACAGACAGACAGACAGACCGACAGACAGACAGATACACACACATATAATATATATATATATATATATATATATATATATATATACATACATAAATATATATATTGTTAAACCAATACTTGCATATATAATGTGAAAAAATACTTACAGTAAAAAGTGATATGATATTTAAGGTTCATGCATCTTGCATATCTTCATAGATTTTACATGCGTCATAATCGTCCAGATTGGCGCAAAACTATAATATTTCAGGCTTCTAACGTCCCTTGACATGATTATAACATTGCGGAGAATTCTCCTTTATTATAATGCTGATGGCAAAGTAAGAGATGGTCACAACAAGATGCACAAACTCTGCTATCCGTATGCCTACACGCTATTTACTAGTATTTCTAAAGGTCAAAGGAGCTCAATTATTACTTGACAAGGACTCAATAATATCAGGTTTATAGTGATCATGCGTTTTATGATTTTCAATCACACATGTTTATTGTAAGAAAGTCATATCCTCAACTCAAAGAGAACGGACGTATTATTTTTAAAATGAGGTCATTTTCTATTTTTGAAATTGGCTCATGTCATCATCATCCAAATTGGAGCAAAATTAATATTTCAGGCTCTTAGCGTCCTTGGACACGATCTATCCCGCTGCAATTCCACTCGATTTGGATTATAACAATACTGGTGCCACGAACTGCCAGCACAGTATCGACAACACGGTCTAACTCGTTTACGCATTAATTTTACCGATTAACTTATCCCCGTGGAAGTATTCTGCTTACTATCCCCATGCTCTATAGCATTTCAATCACTTGTAATATTGAGCTGTCATTATCATTTTCGAGGTTTGTGACGTCATCAGTTTGAAGTTATACTATTTCTTGAATTTGCTGAGAGTCCATCGAGTGCATTTCGGTGTGTTGTAGTGACGATTTACGGAAGAAAACCTTCAAATAGACAAACCTTTTTCGATCGCAGAGTGAGTCCTTGTTGCTCGAGCTCACTCAAAATATGAGGGGGAAAACGGGAAAATATACATTCTAGGGTTATTGTGATTCACGAAAGAGGTTTGTGATTGGTCAATATTTTTATCTTTCCCATTGAACTAACGATCCTAAATCACATGACCTCTTTGTGCGCTGTTTGGCAATCGTCCACACAATTGTTTATCAGTTCATTTGAAGCTCGCACCTCGCAGTGAAAATCTCTGGTGTGGGAAGGGTCGCGTAAACTTTTTTTCCGCACGTCATCGAAAAACAGAGCAAGAATGCTATCATTCAAGTTCGCCACACAGAGAAGGCTTTGCCGATTTTTGCCGTTGATGCACGTGAATCAAACTGCATGGAGGTCTGTTCGAACCCAGTCCTGCGTTAACGGTTTCGGCAAACGAACACGATTGGACATACCGGCCCAGACTAGCGCTCGTATAGCAGGCCGTAAATGGCTGCCCGGTTCGACGTTCCCTGGAAACAAACTACCCGAATACCTTGCCAGCCCAAGGGAAAACAAACCAGCCGTTTATGAAGTTATCGAAGAGAATGTGAAGCTCGAGGAGTGGTCGTCCAGATGTCGAGAAATCATTGATGAAAAACTTCACGTCTACGGCACCATTCTCTTCAGAGGACTGCCAGTGGAAAATGCTGACGAGTTCTCTCGTTTTTTCAAAAAGCTAGGATACTCGAATATGACGTACTATGGTGGAGCAGGAGAACGGACTGAAAAAGCTGACCAAGTTTCATCTGCCAGTGACGTCGACCCTCCCTTATACACAATAGAACCACACAATGAAATGGCATACGCTGACCACTATCCTTTAAAGGTGAGAATTTAATCAATGAGCGGATGGTTTTAACGCAAACGCAAGCTCGACACAGTAATTTTACTGAATACAAAATTCAATCTAAACAACAAGATGGTAGCCTGATAGTTGTTCTATTAGCACCTTTTTACAAGTTTTATAGCAAATAAGTGATAACATCAAAGGTGTCTGTGTGCGTACTTATGGAAATGAGGTCAAAGGCTAAGTTCTAAAAGGGTGATAAATTATTTTGGGGATAAGAATTAGGGTTTGAAACTAGCGGGCAAATGACTGAACGGGTTCCTAATTTAAACTTAGCAACGGGGTTCCGCCACGAATAACTTCAGTACACTGTAACTTTTAAGTGGCACAGATCCCATTTACAGGCATGAGGCAGTTCTTCAGGCATTCTGGAATTGTACGTCCTTCCTTTTCTCGTGATGATCGCCATGTATTTCAACATTTGTATGCGTCAAATGTCAATTTTCCTGCGATCTAAATGTCCTATGTCGAGACTGTCAGTTGATTTTCATTCCTTCAATTTACTCTGTTTTGATATATATTTGCCCACAGCAGACTAGGGGTAAGTCTGATCAGATACCGACGTACACGAACAGTCGGAGTCAACATGGCCGCTAGCGTTTGATTCTTCGCTGATAATTTGACCGGTTGAATCGTTGGCATTTCTAATGAAAGGGGACATTTCAGAGCATGATTTGAGCGTCGGACACTTTTTATAAATCAAAGCAGACGATGCGACAAAGGGACCTTGACATAAACCTGAAACTAAAACGATGCAGTCCATCGGCATCGGAAATTTGATCGAAAAATTACCGGTTGGCTGACAAGTGGGGGCAGCACCTTGGACTTTGGAGCGGTAGAGTCGCAAACGTACAACAGTCAGCGAGCCTGCTATAGTCTACCATGATTGCAAGTGTGTTTAGATCTAAAACGTGTCCCGGTGCTAAAACGAAGTAAGGAACTGGGTTACACGCAAGCTTGGCATTACCTACCGTATAATGGGACGCTATTGAAGTCATATGGACATTATTGAAGTCATATTGTAGCTGCTCTTTAATCCTTCAAGTTGCATGTAAAAATACTTAATTAGGGCTGGTGATAGAATTAATAATAGGGAGGGTTAGAATTTAAATAAAATATACCTAATTTAATAAAGGGACTCATTTTAAGTCATATCGACATTTTTTGAAATCAAACTAGTTGCTGCTAGGCTCGAAAAAGACTTAGCAGGAGGTGCATTGTTTTTCGAAAATAAACTTACCCCAAAAAGGTCACATTAAGAGTCGTATAGACAATTTTGAAGTCACGCTGACTACTGTTATTTAATACTCCAAGATGCGTATAAAAATACAAGATTAGAGCTCGAAACAGAAGTATCTAGGGGTAAAGCAAATGTTCTTCAAGCAATATACTTACCCTATAGACCCTTTTCATAAAGAGGGCGTCCTTTAATTATGACGTCATTTACCGAACGAAAGCGTAATGAAAGCGAGGTCAGTAGGTCCTGTCAGCTGGAGAAGGTAAACAAAGCGCACGAAGTTACGAACTATTGACGGTGTTACAGCAGAACTACCTGAGAAATTTTTCTAGAAAGGTAAGGTATTCAACATTTCTCTACATTAACATTCCAAGATAGGGCTGTCATGCTGGTTTAACCGCACTTTTGCCACTGTGTGCAGAAAATGTTTGTCATCTCTCTCGCGACCGGTCGCGAGACGTTGTCGTCTGCAGCTGAAATAGTTGACGTTGTACCACTGTCGGAGCTCGTGAATGCATGCGTTGGATCACGAAATATCAGGTTGACAACAACATGTGAGCACGCTTATAGAAAGTGAAACACCATAAATATTCTCTAGTGTAATTACATCCCCTGTATACCCGGTTTTGTAAACTTAAATCGGATAAATCTGAACATCGTTGAGGCATCGTTGATGGTGGTGCCTCGATCATCCTCACAGTCAATGGTTGAGGACACGAAAGTACGGAATTAAATTGTACAATAAGTTGCTGACTTTCTCGACTGCAGTTCTTGATACATTTGAAGAGATGGATTTGTTTATACTACGTAAATCAGGTAAATACAGACTCAGGCCTAACAATGACATGAATATGCTGTTAGAAACAGCCGGGATTAAGCCACACTGTCACGTTTATGTTCATTTACATGCTCAGATCATTTTGACGTTGTTTCTTGATGTCCATCAAGCGACAGTGGCTAGAGGGACTGTGGTAGTATGTAATCGCTGTGAAAACATGCTAACTCGGAATTTTTTTCCACAGGGAGGTTTGAAACATGCCCCTTAATTGCTGTGTTCCTGGTTGTACTGGTAAGGGTTACCGGAGAGTGTCTGGTCACAAGGTATCTTTCTTTAATTTCCCACGCGATACAGACCTCGTGAAGAAATGGCGTCATGCAATAAGGCGAGATCCCAATGCAGCTGTTTCAAGTACCAAGGTCTGTTCCCTACATTTCAAGGAAGATGACTTCCGATACACACTAACAAGAAAGAGACTCTTGTGTAACAGTGCGGTGCCATCACAATTTGCGTGGACAATCTGATTCAGAATAGGAAAACGCCTGTAGAATGGAGAGCTGAATCCACAAACTCAACTGTTAAAGACACAGTGACAACAAAAACAGTCCTAGGGGAGTGTCAAAATACCTGTGACACAGTAAATGCTGAGGAACTGATCATGCAACATAAACTGAACATAGAGAAGTTGAAACAAGATAATCTACAGAAAGACATAGACATAGAAAAATTGAAGAGTGAAATTCTCAAAGAAAGTTATGAAAAGGAATTAATGAAGGTCAGAAATGAAATAACTGAACTAAAAAATGAAATAATACCTGTGGATGAAAAGCACTGTCAGATTGCTTTTAGTGTACACAGATTTTTAGATTCCGACAATGATATAGCTTTCTATACTGGTTTTCCTGATACCAAGACTTTCCTAGATGTTTTTGAATTTTTAGATACAGGAGAAAATGGAGAGAATGTCAGATACTGGAATACTGGAAATGAGAAATGTAACATGGATAATTCAGGTACCAGGAATAATTTCCATAGAAATAAGTTAGGTCGACCAAGGTCTCTGGAACCTCTAGATGAATTTTTTTTAATACTTTCACTAGACAAAATGCTTGATATGCGCTTAGCATACTTACGTATATTGATGTATATGGAACAGAATACTAATTGCATATGCAGCGTATATCTTTGTATATGGAACATTCCAATACGTTGATATGCGTAGCGTATTTCTTTGCAGATCATGAGTATACGTAATGCAGATGTTTGCACACTAAGTGTACACTGTAGTTTTGCATTTTATTAGCATACGTACTGTATACTGAATGTATTTGACACATGTACAGAATCAGTATATGTGTATATATTGTTGTATATCAAGCATTTTGCCCAGTGTTTGCAGATTACGGCAAGGTTTTCCTGAACATCATTTGGCCAACCTGTTTAATATTTCATCGTCAACAGTAAGCAGAATCGTTGTAACTTGGGTAAACTATATGTATTTGAAACTAGGCAGTCTTGACATATGGCCTTCAAGAGATGTTATCTCAGCAACAATGCCACTCTCAATGAAAGAAAAATATCCATCAACCAGGGTTATAATTGATTGCACTGAAATAAAATGTGAGGTTCCATCATCTCTTATTTTACATAATGAATTGTTTTCACATTACAAAAATCACGTGACCATGAAAGGATTAATAGGAATTTCTCCATCGGGTGGTATCACATTTGTGAGCCAGTTATATACGGGTTCAATAAGCGACCGTGAAATGGTGAAAAGAAGCGGTTTTCTGGATATGTATTTTGATGTTGGAGACTCTGTGATGGCAGACAAGGGATTCACCATATCAGACCTTCTAAAGCCTAAAGGTGTTTCTTTAAACACTCCCCCATTTCTTGAGAAGAGAAATCAATTTGATGCAGGTGAAGTCGTTAAAACTCAAGAAATAGCTGCAGAACGAATACATGTCGAGAGAGCCATCAATAAAATAAAAAAATTTCATATTTGGGACAAAGTATTCCCTTTGTCTATGTTTGGCAGCATCAACCAAATGTGGACGGTATGTGCACTTCTTTGCAATTTTCACGATCCAATTATAAGTATGTAGAAAGAGAAATGTACACAAGCAGTCTACTCACTTTTCTAGTTCATTGCAAAAAAGTAGTTTTATTAAATGTTAAGTCAAGTGCATTTCATAACAGTATTTCTTTCAAAATATTTAACATTTGAGAACATAGTGAACTCTGTAAATAAATAGAAATACATTAATTTTAAACAGAGTTGGCCTATGTAAATGTTATCTTATAGTCACAAGTCATCATAAATATATGTATATCAACATTGATTTTTAAAAGTGGCAAAGCCTTTCAATTATATATTCTGTGAAATTACAAATATAAATAGTTAAAAGTGTTTAAAAGACAAAATGTATATTCTGATACTGTAATCATAAAACTGGTATTTTAAATATTTATACAACCTGTGGATTATTTACACCAAGAGATCATATATTCTCAGTAAATTATTTACAAAAGAATAACTGAGACTTTAGTTTACAATAATATTTACATGTTTTATCAATTATTTATTTCAGCAATAAAAATACTTTTAGAATGTAGAATTTTCAGTGCTCTATAATTAAATTTGATCAGTCAATATAAATATAAATAAAAGCAATGGTTCAGATATAAATATTTTAATAAATGTTGAATAAATCTATATTGGATGATGTATTTTCTGTCTTTTTGAGTGTATTTTAAAGCAAACTTCACTCTGGTGTAAATACTTGGCTTAACTTTTTTGTCTCACAAAGATTAGACATACAGGATCTAAGAATATTTCAAAGTCTGACAATATGAAATTGATAATTCACTGTGGTGTTGCATTGTGAGATGCAATAACACATGGCCCATAATAATTTACAAAGAAATCATTCAATTTTAGAAACATCATTCTCCAAAATGCATAGTTAAAATCTATTCTTTCAACACTTAAACCCCTGTGGGTGTAGATGATGAAATCACACCACTGTGCACCTGTGATGGCCATCTGGCCTTGTACTTGATAATAATATCTGTGAGTTTGTTTCAAAACTGGTTTATTATCAATATTTTCACTGCAGAAATTTGGGTCAAAACATGCATCTAATGGTGTAATGTTTTTTTTGATTCAGGGCATTTTACTTCACAGATACCAAAGTGTGAATCAGCACTCATGTCTATAACCTTACCATCAGGGGAACATGCAAGAAAACCTTGTGTTGTGTCAATAACTAGACCACATTTATATACTGTTATACTGTAACCACCATTTTGCATAAATTTGATGTAAGCCTCCAAAGCTTTCTTTTCAAACATCCTTCCGTGTTCTGTGCTCACTGACCTAAATGGCTTTGGATTAAATAATCGCTCAGCAAGAGTATCAAAATTACGCTTTCTAGTGCAAACATCAAAAAATGTTGACGCAGTTATCCTTGGTTTGCGATATTCCCACCATTTGTCACAAGCTGCCTGGCCCCTGGTATCAACCTCAATGCTTGAAGCAGTGTTTCATCAACTGTTAGTTGAGTTATTAAAGCTTTGAGACAATCAGGTAGTTGCTTATCTGTAGATTCAGTTGGCAATGAAGAGAGTGGAAATCTAGGGTAACTAATCAGTGGCATAGTATTTACTGGAACTCTTGCTGAAGGGTTAGTTGAAATATAAACAGCAAAGTTGGATTCACTTGGTGCTAACTGATAACTTAACACTGAACCTCTTGGCATTTCACCAGCTTTAGTATCAATCATATTTGTAGTATCATTCAAAGGAGTGATCAACATTGCACAACTTTTGGGTTTCTGTCAACACAATTCTTTTTAATGTTACTTCATTGTCAACATTAATCACATCACCTCTTACAGCTTGATACAAAGTACAGCACACTGCATCCCCCTGATTTTTCTGGCCCACTTTAAGCTTTTTAACAGCTACATCCATAGCTGCTGTGGGTTCAATTCCATCAGTCCGTCTTTGATTCCACTTTTGTAATTTTGATGTCACAGGAATATTACCATTCAAATCTTTCTGTAGATTTTCATCATTAACATTTTTGTATCCATATAGCGAAAATTCACAAATTCGGAACATAAGCCCAATCATGTGGTTACAAAAACCAGATTTACCTGCAACACATGTACACTGGCCATACAACACCTCACCACTTACTAAATGCAGAGCTAATTTTAGAGAATGAGGATCTTTGGTTTTACTGTAACTATGAAAGCATTTTGATTTTAAGAAAAAGAAGAATTCTTAAACTGCTGTCTGTAGGCTAAAAATATAGTTCTCATGATGAAATACAGAACCACGCTGAAATGAAGTTGCTTCTCCTCTTTTGTGTCTGTGCAAGGCCTTACCACCCTGTGTTGCATAGCGGTCCATCTGGGCTCGGGAAAACAATGGCAGTTTCTCTAGTGATGTGCCCCATCCTGTCACTGGGAAACAGCTTTGAATAGATGTAGATGGTTGAGTAGTTGCTAATTTATTATTTCTTGTTAACCCCAGGCTTCTCCTTTTCAGCTCTGTATATATGTTGTTTGGATCTGGATCAACAATGGTATCTATTTTGTTGGCAATAAAGTGATGCACTCTGAAAAATATAAATATAGTATAATCCATTTAGTATACCTTTGAACATGGAACCTAGTGAATTGTTTTGTCTTAAGAAAATTGAGATTTAGTCACCATGACAATGGGTTTCCATTTTATAAAATGTATGTGTGTTTGGTAGACATCATCTTAAATCAAGTCCTATTCAATCATGGCTTTGAAAACAAGAATAAAACAAGATCCCTTCCCTTGAAGATTACCAGATTGATGTTTGTTGAAATTCAGTAATATTGCATACAACTTAATAACAAGATAACATACATGCAGACAATTAACAGTTACTTGTACTACATCATGTGAATAACAAGTAGTGTATCAACATACAGAGTTTGTATTTCATTGAAAACAGAACAAGAAACTGCATTGCTGGAATACCTTGCCACAAGTTCTGCTTTAGTCATACTCTGCCTGGGTTTGTCTCCTCTACACTTCAACCAGAATCTCAGCTCGTCATTGGTTAACCTTGCTGGCTCCCTTCCATTCAATGCTGCCCTGGTATGTCATCTTCTGTCAGGGATATACTGGTTTCACTTACAGAGTTCGTGGTCTACCGCCATTATTAGATCTACAATGTACACATCAACATATTGAACTAAATAAATAATGAATTCAACTCAGACTCAATCACGAGTCACAGAGAAATATAGCTCAGCGTGGCAGAGCTGTGTGTTACCGGCGTTATATAGCCAGGTGGGAGACCCTATACCGCCGGTAACACACATCCATAGGCTGCCACGCAGAGCCATCGTCCCGCGGAGTATCTCCGATGTTATGTGTATACACACACCGACAACGTCAATGCAGGGGTGTTTAAAGAAATTTGCCGACCCAACAACATCGATGCATACGTCTATTGAACTCTACGACACATTTATAGATGTAGGGTATCACACGGTCCCTCCGTGGGTATCAGCACAAATCAAGAGCGACTGTTTAGGGAACGAGCACAATTAACGGGGGGGGGGGGGGCTGGAAGAGAAAATATGTGGTGCAAAAATTTTTTACAGGCCCCCCCCTAACACCAGCAAAAATTTTAGTGGCCCCCCCATCACCGGCAACAAAATTTTTGTGGCCCCCCCCCCCCGAAAAAAAAGAAAGATTACATGGGTACAAAGTTGTACACATATATATAATCCTTATAACTTTTAATATATGCTTTAGTGAAAACAACATTCTTGCATTCTTGAAATAAATAATAACAAATAAATATATAAATAATAAACAAAATAACATATGTTCAAGCTTTACTACTTGTAACACCTACAGCTAGCTTATAGAACAGGAATGCCTGTCAGTACCATGTGAAATTAGCATTCACATGGCTAGTTGGCATGGCTAACTGTATGTGCATAGGGAATAGGCAGTTAGGCAGTACACATTCATTTCAGCTAGCCATTCACATAAATGTGAACGAATGGTTATTTTGAATAACGAATGGTTATTTTGAACTGTTCACATGTATGTGAACGAACGGTTATTTTGAATGCACATATGAATGACAGGGTCATCCTGGCAGAAAAAGAGCACCATGAAAAGTACTGATTTGACACCAGATTTTACTTTTATTGATGTTGCTGTTACGAATTTGGTAAACATTGTTACATTTGCATGTTTGCAAGGTGTAAGCAAATATCAAATAAGTGAAATCAAATTCCAGTGAAATCGAGTACTTTTTACACAGGCTCTTTTAGTGTACATGTATTATATGATACAATTGGTTAGAGATGTAATTTAACCATATTTGGCCTAAAACTAAGACAGGCCAAACAGAGTTAAAAGCAACTCAGACTCACCTGATCACAGCAAACACAAGCAGACTCACCTTTCCAAACGTTCAAAATAAAAAGCACAAAATAGGCCTATATCTGTAAGTCTGATGACCAATTTAATAAATTTTTGGCTTCAACAAATTTCATAGACACAGTGAAAAGTGATTTAGTCAAAGATTAGTTTTTAAAAGAGTTCATTTAGCTCTGGCCAAGTCTCGTCTTTCATGTCCTATTTTGTTTTGAAATTTGATATTGAAGACTTCTTTAGGTAGGTCATGATTATTCTTGCCGAATTTTCTTGGGCCTTGGCTGATATGCACACTGAAATGAAACAGAAAGAAGAGAATGAACTTAGCAACATTTATTAAGACAACAAATTTACAATACAGTTTCAGAACATGTGTGTGATTTGTTACATACACATAGAGGAATTTTTTACATGCATCTTTGCGAGTGCAAAATTAACACATTAAAAGTGTAACATATCTAGAAATGTATTGGGCTTGTGTAAGTTGTATTGACTTGACTAGTTGTTGCCACTGGCCCTAAAGCTCAGGTTAAAAATGTCGGGCCATATACAAAACCAAGCTTCCCAGGAAAACATCAATGTGCAGAGAAAAGCCTCTCTATAAGGCATACTAATTTCGTAATTGCCCTTTATAAATATGCATTTCAAATACTTACCGGATCAATGGAAAATTATCGTCCACGGCGACTTGCTATCTCGGTCACTGCATCCAACAATGTCGCGGGGAAATGTCCACCGAAACATACATAGACCTAACTCACTTGCTGTTTTGACTAAAAATGTGTCGTCACTGGGGGAAGAAATGACTGAGAAATCAGCCATAATTCGTAAGATTCAGCTGGAGATTTGAACAGCCGTTAATACTTGAAAAAACTATGCGTTATCTCATTTGAGAGATGCAACGCATAATGTGTCCGATAACGATCGCGTGGGAACACAAAGCATTGGTCAAATTCGAAAGGTCAAGGGTCGTGACCGTCGCAAAATTTTGACATTTCAAGTACGCGTAAACTGTTCTTTTAGATTTTTCTAATAAGCAAAAAATGACTTTATATGAAGAGATCAGTTAAAATACGGAAGTCCAGCACACTAAGCCAGCACACTAAGTGAACCCCGTTGCAATACTGATCAGCCTTGTTAAATTCCAGCATACTCATTTACGGGACCCTTACGTTCATACCCTGTTGCGTGCCGTCCACTCTCGGAAACGCAACTCTTTCCAAAGTCACGACATCATACATCGTCAGAACCGTTAGTCGATCCGGCTCGATTTTGAACGGTTTGGGGATGAACAGTACCTGTACTGCGTTTCCATTAAGTTTTATGTAAGTTGTGATCGCGAAAGTTTTACAATGGCAGATGCAGAACCGTCGCAAGTGTGTTCGTCGTTGTGTGATGATCTGACAAAATTTATTGACAGATCCAACCATGTGAGTACCTTTCAATAGAATGCAGGTTCCGATCATATTGAATATTTAGCGGTGAACATGTGTTAATTATTTCACATTTTGAAAATAAAATAAACGATGTTTAAAATTTGATCTGTGCTGATTTATCTGATTTAATTTACTACTCACAGACGTTCGCAGCCATCTGCATTACTCCCCTCTTGTCATATTCATTGGTTTATGCTGAAAATCCTGGTCTCTTTTTTTGAATGGAGATGATTAAATTAATTCTAACTATATTTAAGGGATAGTCTGTAACTTCATAATTTTGGCAGAAATTTTGTTCTTCGTACATCGACTACAGGTTTTTCTCTCTTTTCAAAATCATGTTAGCCAGTATTGCAAATGTTATTCTATTTTCTAAAACACGTTCAAATGTCCAGTGTTCACAACCTGTATTATGTAAAGTCAGCATTGTTATTGTTGGTAAACACATTTTGGTCTGGACTAAACTTTAATTGAACACAATAACACGTGGACTTTTATAATATACATGCACACAAAGTGTATGTTGGTTGTATTGATAATATCAACTAGCTAATTCAACTTAAATTTGTGAACCAATAAAGTAATACATAACAAAAATATTAACAAAATCAAAAACTTACAGCTTTACACTGTCACTTTAAAATGGCAAACCGTTGCTTCTGTATCCACTAAATATTTAAGTCTGAGAACAATTTAACTGGTAACCAGTGCATGTGACCCATGTGACATTTCTATTGTGCAAACATGAGTAATTTCACCTGAAAAACTTAACTCAAGTAAAAACAACTCTACACATGAGTGCTGCCTAATTTATTTAAATTAAATAGACAATAGGGATATGAAAACATGAGAATTGACAAACAAGTCAGTCCTTGGAGTTTATTAATGCATGTCTAAATTTTTACTGCCACATGTGTAAGCTACCATTCAATCCATTGACAATCTTCCCTTCTGTCATGAATTCAATAGGACTGCTAATGAATGGTTACTTCACATGGCTGAGCCTGATTTCACATGCATAGCTTGTGATGAATGTTCAAATTTTAACATGTCGTATTTCCAATACTGGCATGTGGCAGGTTGGGCTGCTATGGACTGCCTATTTTCCCTCAAATAGCCATGCCACCTGTTCCACACAGTTATGTGGACTGGCTAATAGGCAGTTCAGTTTTGTAAGGGAATATACTTGTCAGTATTGTGTTGTGCTATTTTAATCATAATATTGCTGATTTTACACAGAACAACTGCATTGTGAGGTTCAAGACTTGGTATTTCATCACGCTACAAGAAGTTTAACAAGGAACTCCAACTTCAACAAGGAACAAAATGCTGAAAAATATTCTCTGTCTGTCATGGTGTAAAAAATTTGGTGGCCCACCCCTTACCTTCCTTGGAATTTTCATGGCCCACCCCAAGAACACTCATTTTTTTTCGTGGCCCCCCCATTTTCTCTTCCGGCCCCCCCCCCCGCCGTTAATTGTGCTCGGTCCCTTAGCGCACTATTTGCAGACGACAACGTCGCGAGAGAGATGACAAACATTTCTGCACACAGTGGCAAAAGTGCGGTTAAACCAGCATGACAGCCCTATCTTGGAATGTTTAAGTAGAGAAATGTTGAATACCTTACCTTTCTAGAAAAATTTCTCAGGTAGTTCTGCTGTAACACCGTCAATAGTTCGTAACTTCGTGCGCTTTGTTTACCTTCTCCAGCTGACAGGACCTACTGACCTCGCTTTCATTACGCTTTCGTTCGGTAAATGACGTCATAATTAAAGGACGCCCTCTTTATGAAAAGGGTCTATAAAGAGATGCTGTCGGAGACATGCGCATTTTTAAGTAATGCTCATGGTGGCTATTTGACTCATGTACCTGGATAAAAAGAGCAATTTTTAAAAATATCACGTACCGGATAAAGAAATGCTCTTGAAGGGAGGCTTATTTTGAAGTCACACTAGTAGCTGCTATTTAATTCTTCAAGTTCGATATACAACTGTAAGATGAGAGTTTGGAACAGAATTGACAGAGGGATGGGCTGGGGTTTTTTCAGAAATATATCTACCCTTAAATTAAACGACAAATTCGTGATCGTATGGACATTTTTTAAATCATATTATTTGCCGCGAAATAATACTTCAAGTTCGACATAAAATACAGGGATGGTGCAGAATTATCGGGGAGGGGGGGCTAGTTGTTTTCAAAAATATACCTACAAGTCAAACTATTTGCTATTATTTAATACTTCAAGTAGCATATTATTATAGCTTTGTGATTTACCAAAATATACATTTACTATGAAGGAGGGCAATTTGTGTATTGCGGACACTTTTGAAGTCATACATATTACTTTTCTACAAGATTAAGGCTTGTAACAGACATAAACAGAGAGGGCTAGTAGTTTTTAAATATTCACTTTTGAAGCCTAGCATATAGCCTCAATCAAACAAAAGCACTTAGATAGTTATACCTATTACTGGACAAACCAGGGGAAGCCTACCTCAATCAGATAAGCAGCGGACACTTTTGAGTCAAACGATTTGCTTAAATTCAGTGCTACCAATAGTGTAAGTGGAAGCATATAATCATCAGTTAATTGAAGGACACTTTATAGATCACAGGGATACTTTGGAGGTGGAACGTTGTTTTTATTGAATAGTAGTTGTTGGATAAAGAAGCGAAAGCGATCAGATTATCAATGGAATACTGTTGAAGTTATCTTGGACACTTTTGAATTTAAAGTATTTTCTTCCATAGAATAAAAATACTTGGATATGGCAGTGGAAGCATATAATCATACAAATTATCACGGGACAATTTAGAGGTCACTTGGACACTTTTGAATCGCAGTCAAATGTATCTAGTTTTCAATGCAGTACTAATTGTTGAGCAGTGGAAGTGTACAGTAATCAGATTTGCAAGGGACACTCTAAATATATCCCAGGACAAATTCGAAGTCAAAGCAATTGTATCATTTAGACAAAAGTAGTTGGATATTATATAGCAGTCGGAGTGTGTAGATATCAGAATTATCATGGGACACTTTAGAAGCAATGCGGACACTTTTGAAGTCAAGTGCATTGTTTGCAGGTCAGGGCCAGTTGTTGAACAAGCAGTGGAAATGTATAGTACTCTGATAAGGAAGGGAAAACTTTAGAGGTCATGGGAAGTAAAGACACGACATGGACAGCGTTACCATGGTCGTACTTTTATCTTGATAATAGCGAAAATTTACTACAGCAACACTCTTTATGATGTGTTGTCTCAAATAGTACTGTGCCTGCTTTACCAGTTTTCTATGCTAACGTTTTTAACGCTTGTGTGAATCATAGTGCGGACCACGCAAATCGTCAATTCTTACTTGGCTGGTCTAGGAACAATTGTTGTTTCTACTCCAGTGCTTCTGCAGACTATAATTTTGAGGTTTCTGTCAATGACAGTAAAATTCCTCTGAACAAATTGGCATGCAAGGTACTGTATTCCATCCTCATACGAAAGCGTACAGACCCCCTCGCCCAACTCTATGCACCAGCATTTGAAGTGGTTTCACAATTTAAATGTAACTCCTAGAGAATCAGATATCAACCTTACTTGGAAAATGTGTCTGACATTATAAATGAACTTACACTAAGAGAGTTTCCAATGAAAGCCTTTGCACCGTCTACTTCAATGTAACAAATATTTGTATTTTTGGAAGATAAAAGATACCATACTGTGTTCAGTTTGCCAAGAGATAGATTCCTTGGAACATAGGTTTTTAAATTGTTCAATTGCTGTCAGATATTGGAACAAAGCAAAAATGTTATTAAAAGATTTGCAGGGAAAGAAATTAAAATTTCACCATCGAATATTATTTTCACAGAGTGCAATGTAAGTACAATTACTGGCATACATAGAGAATTTGTACAATTGTAACTTTAGTTGGAAAATGGAGTATCCATAAATTGTGGATTGCAAATGTAAATGTACCCATCGAGACAGTTTTCAAAAACAAATTCAATATAAGATACAATCTTCGTAAAGAGATGCACTTAAAAGTTGACTTGATACTGCATGCTTTTGAGAGAATAAACAGATTAATGTAAAGAGGAGAATTGTTGTAAATGGCGGATTTCCCAGTCAGTCGTGATGAAATTTTACAATAAAAGAAAAAAATTAAGAGGCCATATGGTACTTTTTTGAAGTGGAAAAATTTGCCCTAATTCTGCTAATGTAGTTTGATATTGCAGTGTAAGCATATACACGTGAAAATTCTTAAGGGAAACTTTAAAGGCTACGATGGCACTTTTGAAATTGCTTCAATTAAAAGTAGTTTAACGTAGTTTTGTTAAAGCAGTGAGAGCGTAGAATCCTCAGATTGTCATGGGATACTTTTGACATGAAAGTTATTTTTGGGTTTCCATACTATTTTTTGTACAAAATAATGGAAGAGTACCATCATCAGATTAGCAAGGGACACTTAGAGGTCGTCTTGAACATTTTTAAGGCCAACCAAATCACCTAAATTCAATAAAGTAGGCGGATATAGGAGTGGCAATATATAATCATCCGATTATCAAAGGATATATAAGAGGGCATTTTGACACTTTTAAAGACTTCCCTATTGTTTTAAATTCTATACCAGTAGTTTGAGACAGTCGTGGTAGTATATTTAAAAATTAGAATCTCATGGTATATTTTGGCCATATAAGGTATCAAAATGTAATTATTATTTTGTTGGTCACTTAACAGGCCCAAGCAAGACTTGGGAGGGATGAGCTCCTCAACGGCATCGAAAAAAATCAAAGTAAGAGTAAAGTGGACACCCTGCGCAAAAAACGGAGTGCATATGAAATATGGTATCGAAGAAGAAATAAGAAAAAAATGTTGATGTTTATACATATTTGTTCACGACTTAAGATGTTTACTTTCTTGACAGAGAGCAAACAGAGCTTTGAATAGAGTAGAAGAGATCTGAGAGTAGAGTTTTAGCCGTTACCGTTGTTGCTTATAGTTGTAAAGATCTAAAGTGGTGCTTACAAGCGACAACTTCTTGTGTCAGCCTCAATACTTGAATGTTTTAATCCTAGACCGTGAAGGAGACACAAAAAGCGGCGACAACTACATCATCAGAGCGTTTATGGCACAAAAGGCCATTTTGATAGATCCTAGGTCTTGGAAGATTTATTTGCTTTGTTACCCGACTGAGGAACGACAGCTGGCGAGGCCGAGACCCGATATAGCCAGAGTACCACAAGTCAACCAATAATGCAAAATGTATCCGCTGAGTTGTGCGATTAATGTCGTATAACATGAGACATTTAAGGATATATCATCCTAACAGTAAAATCCACTTTTCTTCGTACATTAACTCACACTTCTGCAATCAGCCTGCCCTTTTAATACCAAAAATTATGACTGACATCATAGTGACATAGTATAGAGATTGCCTTACTTCGCACGTACGACTGTCTTTGACAGGATGCTTTTGTCGAAAAGATTGACAATCTCAAAAGATTCCAAAAAGGAAGTATGTACAGTTACATGTCTTTCAGCTGTTTTCAGTACCTTAACTTAGTCTTTGGACTATTTCCCCACTGTTAGATATTCTTCTACTGCGATGTCCCAGCAAAACCAGGCCTAGGTGGTGAATCTGGAATCACCGATGTCAGAGATACAGTACGAAAACTTGATCCGAAGGTTGTTCAAAAATTCGACAAATTAGGGTTGAAGTACTTTTTCTACTCGGTTTCCAAGGATACTACTAAAGATGCTTTCATGAGCTGGCAGTTAGTAAGTAACAAATTCTCGCATTCATAGCAGCATACCGGTTTTAACACGATTGGAACTAATTGGATGGTGAAGTAATGTCGGTTTTATCTGCAAATTAAAGCTAATCTGCTTTTCTTTTTACGTTATACACTTGTTTTTAAGAGTAATTTGTAATATTGCAACATTCAGCTATAGGGCACCAAACACTTTTGAGAAATTTGAAATATATGGAGATCCAATTATCCCAAATTAGATCCAATCGTGTTTGTTTTAGATTAATAATAATCATACCAATCCATTATCAAAATGTAAAAAGTCAAAAGTGTTGTTTTATAGTGACCGTATATACGAGAAATAATACGAGAAAGTCAGCAATGCATGGCAAGGTGGAGCACAGAACATCACAGACTATGATTAAATACCGACATACATAAGATAGTAAAAGTCGTGAAAGAATGTTATATCATAGCACGTGTACAAAGTTCAGAAGTATGTTACGAGCATATACTCTTTACTCAATACAAGACATAATATTGTTTTCTACGATACTATGTTAAAGATCGGAGTTCAATTCAGTTACTTCAGGGGTCACCCTGCTCACCTAAAAGGGGTGAGATTGATGAGATAGGGAATTAAAGTTTTTATTTTTTCAGAGGTTCAGGACCGAAGACAAAGCTGAAGTAGAACAGTATATGAAGAACCATAATTGTGAATATCAGTGGTTAGAGAATGATGGTCTTTCCTACTGGCGGTATCTACCAGCATTTATCAACCATCCAATCACAGGTACTGTGAAGAAGACCTGTTGAGCTAGCCAATCAAAGTATAGCAATGGACGTGGGTGAATAGATTACAGGGGCTTCCATGTGGACACTATTACCGCTATTTCATGCACTCTCCAGCCAAGGAGAAATATGTCCGTTCTTCAACCATTTGCTGTAATTTCATTTCTTTCGTTTCATCTTGCCTTCTGGAGCATTAAAGTCACAAACAATTTACCGTTAATTTTATCTCAGATGAATATCATAATTTTCTTTTTCTTAAAGGAGAGAGAGTGTGGTTTAACCAGGCATCTACCATGAACGCAACTTATTTTTACAATCATCCAGTGTGGGCTGGCAAGGATCTTCCCGAGAACAGGTACCCTTTTACGACTTACTATGGCGACGGGAGTGTCATCGAACCGGAAGTGTTACTGCACATCCGGGATGTTCTTTGGCAGGAAACGGTTGGATTCCAGCTCCAGAAAGGCGACGTGTTGGCTTTCGATAACATTTACGCTCAACACAGCAGGCTTGGCTACGATTGTGAAAGAATACTACTAGTTGCCATGACAAGCGATTGACCAATTAACATCCACACAGTCCTCCGTCACGTGTATCCATTGGTTACTCACCAAGTGGTTTTGGCAGAAGTTTGACGAAAATCGATCCCAGCTATTAAAAATTATCGTACGACATAGAAGAAATTTAAAAAAATAGGAATATCCTTATAAGTCAAATAGCTCAAATTACCAAATTTGAATCACTGAAAAGACAAATACCTTAGGTACACTAACTCTTCAAATACGATCCTTTTGGCCATAAGTGATGAAACCAAATTCCCAAGTTAGGTAGTAGTAAACTAGATTGGCTAGATCACTTAAAAGTTACATGGTAGATATAAAGATCTTATATCAATATATGACAGATTTCTTACTCAGATGATGAGAGACAGTATTCCTGGCCATCACTCACAACAGTAGTTTGGCAACTAGCTGAATTACAGCAAACTTCTTTGTCACGTTAGTTTAATCTTGACGGGTGTAGCATGCTAGCAGGGTACGCTTACCAATTCTCGTCACCTGTTACCAGCACCTAACTAGTGGTTCGAGATTGCACTATTGATTTTGTCAGGATGTTGTTGTTTTCTTTGTTGTTGCTGCTGCTGCTTGTTTCTTTCTTGGACCTGGTAACTTACCTGCCTTGAATGATAACGATTACTGGAACTGATTTGATGTCATATTACTGAACCTATTTCGCCTATGAGTGCCAATCCAAATAACTAGATGGTACCATGTTATATGTCTATGAAGATCTTAGTATGTATATGCACCATACCAATACTTTTTTCTTAATGGCGTGGTGGTGGCCATGTTTGAATGAGGCACTCATTACAAATTCATCTTGACGAAACTTAAATATGCAATCTGATTTGTTTAATAATAATAATAATAATAATAATAATAATAATAATAATAATAATGATAATAATAATGTTTATTTCATACTTTGACCTCCAGCCTATGGTACAGTTGTAAATAAAGAATACGTTTGCATCGTCACAAGAAGACAGAGGATAAATATATCTACAATACAATATCGTGATACACGTACAATACAACACTGGTTAAAGGCACTGTTCGCGATCCCTGGTATTGTCTTTGTTCTAGTCTGTAAGAGGATTATGGAGGTGTGATAGCCTTTTGTTTTCCATTGAAATTGTAATCTGATTGGTAAATTTTCTGATGAGACAATCTGGCGCCAACACAGGCCTTTAATCTACTCATCAGGTATAAATCTTTCTCTTCGTTTGTGTGCGAATTAAATAAACTTTGCAAAATGAATAACCCGTCTATTTTCCAGTTGCATGAGCTGGAGGAATTTCTCATAGGTATGGTTTGTATAACCAGGTGTGAACTGAATGTGCCCCCGTGTTTTACAATAGGTTCATTAATAGTAGTACGCTTCACAGAACAATCAGATATCTGTTATATCACTATATGTAGCAGGTTTTATCAACTTCGCAAAGTACTCTAAGAGTTTAGTCACTAATTACAAAACTTTATTTAATATGCAAATGAGCCTTTAATTGAATGAATGAATGAATGAATGCTTTATTTCACCAGATGCTTCACAGTATGTACAATAATGAAAATTATCAGAAAACTGTGTATTACTGAAATTGTACAAAGTCAAAGAAAAGAAAAGAACATTGCAATATTGTAAAATCTGGTGGGGGCCATGAAAATAGTCTAAAAGGACTAGTCGAGTTCATGGCCCGTGAGTATACTAATAACTATTCGGTACAAGCTTAAGTGTGATGGAGGATAGAAACAAACACAGATTTAATGTAAATTCAGTAAGTGATGTTTCAATGCAGACTTGAAAACTTGTCTACTTGACAATTGTTTGAGATAGTCAGGCAGCGAATTCCAGTGTTTCACAGCTGCATACCTAATGTTATGTTGTGAAATTGTCAAATTTGAGCCTGGAATACGAAAATTTTCAACTTGTGTTAATCGTGTTGGATACGAGTGCTTTGGAATCTCAAAATAGTGTTCAACTGTATGAGGAAGATTGTTATGTTTCAAATCATAACAAACATACAAGTACAATATTTACTCAGTTTGTAGATATCTAAAATATTCAGTTTGTAAAACAGAGGTTCGGAATGAGCAATGAAATGAGAAAAGGTAATTGAGCGAACAATCCGTTTCTGAAGGCGAAAAATTGGCTCTAAATAGCTGAAATAAGTGTTTCCCCAGATTTCCAAACAGTACATTATATGAGGTAAGATAAAAGCATTATATAGTTGAATGAGAATAGATTTTGGAACATAGTGTCTTAGTCGTGTAATAATACCAATTTTGGGTGTAATTACTTCAATGACCTTTCGTATATGATATTTCCATGACAAAGATGAACCTATTGTAACTCCTAAATAGCTTGCACAAGAAACTTGTTCTATTGTATCATTCCCAATTGACAGATTTCCTTCAAATGTGGTGTTTCGCTGTGGTGTCTTTATGATCATATAATTGGTTTTGTCAACGTTGACTGTGAGTTTGTTGGCCATACACCAACTGATAATTTCATTAAATTTGGCGTTAATTTGAGTAAGATTTACATTCTGGGTACGTAGAGATTTAAAAATATTTGTATCATCTGCAAAAAGTCTACAATTAAAATAGTCTGTTGAATTACAAATATCGTTAATATATACCAAGAATAAAGTCGGACCCAGAATGGAACCCTGCGGTACACCACATTTGATTTGCCTGTAACAAGAAGATTTACCATTGACAATTACAAATTGATTACGACTTGTTAAATAACTATGAAATAACTTTAGTGATGGACCTCGCACTCCATAATGATGTAGTTTGTGAGAAGGATATCATGATCTATAGTGTCAAAGGCTTTTTTCAAATCAACAAAAATACCTAATGTTACATAGCCAAGGTCCATCTTTCTCTATAAGATCAGCAACAATGTCAGCGAGGGCAACTTTAGGACTGTATTTTTTGCGAAATCCATACTGCGTATCAATTAAAATATCGTACTTGTCAAGAAAAGAAACCAGTTGTTTGTTGATAACTGCTTCAAAAATTTTACTAAAGACGGGCAGAATTGAAATTGGCCTGTAATTACCAACATCAAATGGACAACCTTTTTTATAAAGAGGGGTAATTTTTGCTACTTTTAGACTATCAGGAAAAACACCATTTGAAATCGAAAGATTGATAATATGTGAAAGAGGGCCAGCGATATACTCAGCGATATACTCAGCTGCATGGATAGTCAAAAGAGGATGAGTAAAATCATAACCAGGTGTTTTTGAGGAATCCAGGGAGAGTATTTCTTTCATAATGTCTCCTGGAACAACTGGTTGAAAAAAGAAAGAATTGCTACGACTCTGCTTCAAATAATTCTGGAAATTGATATCAGTGGAAATTTTGGACGCTAAATTGGGCCCAATATCAGAGAAATACTCACAAAATTTATTTGCAATATCTGTACTCTCTGTTATCACCTTGCCGCCAATTTCACTGAGTTCTAATTTGTTTGGGGCCATACTACTCCCATTATTTCTATTGAGAATTTCATTTATAACCTTCCATGTTTTTCCAGAATTCCCACTCACAGAGTTTAATTTATTACAATAATACATTTTCTTTGCGTGTTTTAAAACCTTGGTTAAGACATTACGGTAATTCTTATATATCATTTTAATATCATCGTTCATGGGACGCTTCTTACTCTTTGAGAAGAGCAAATGTTTTTTCTTGATAGAAATAAGCAAGCCTTTTGTTATCCATGGTTTCCGAATTGACTTACTACGGTGTTTTTTTGTCGTCAAGGGTACATGTTTCATAGCAATAGCGTGAAATTTTTCATGAAATATATTGTAGGCATCATTCGCATCACTGCAATCATACACTTCCTGCCATGAAGTACTACTCAAGTCAGTCAGAAAGGACTCACGATTGTAACTAGAAAAGTCGAAACATGTGTGTTGCGTATGCTGTTTGAATACATGCTTCAACCCTTTTACAATTGCAAAAATGGACAGGTGATCTGAAATGTCAGTTTCGATGGAACCGCATTCCAGAAAGTGATCTGTTATATTGGTAATCAAGTGGTCTATTGTTGTACATGTATTATCAGTTATCCTGGTTGGGTGTTAATTACTTGATGGAAGTTATACGAATTCAAAGTGTTGAATAAGAAGTATTTGAATGAGACGATGAAGACGTATCGATATTGAAGTCTCCAACAATTATGCAATTTTTGTCTTTCGATGAAAGGCATTCAATGACTTTCTCAAGCTTTCAAGAAAGTCAGATGTCGGAGTATTCGGCTTTCTATAAACTACACCAAAGACAACATTTTTCTTTGCAATTGTAACTTCAAAGAAAAGTGACTCACAGCTTGCAATATGCAAATTAACCATTTGCGAGTGGGCAAGTGAGGAATGGATGTACATTGCGACACCTCCACCCTGGCCACATTCCCGATTACATGTGTACAGCTGATATGATGGCAGTTGAAAAAGTGACTGATTTACATTTCTGTTCAACCATGTTTCTGACAATGCAATTACGGGAAAATTGTGGTGTAATACATTCAGCAAATGAAGACAGTCATCAAAATGCTTACTAAGAGATCTAATATTTAAATGGAATACTGAGATCGTTGATGTCGGAGTATTCGGCTTTCTATAAACTACACCAAAGACAACATTTTTCTTTGCAATTGTAACTTCAAAGAAAAGTGACTCACAGCTTGCAATATGCAAATTAACTTGACACTGCTCAATGTTTCATACCATAATTAGATATTTATCAGGTCAATATCTGTAGCAGGTTTCACCAAATTTGGTGCCGTAATTTTAGACTTATATACCTAATTACAAAGTTTATTAAATATGCAAATGAACCCTTTATTAACTTCACACTACTAAACGCTTTAAACACAGTCAGACACACACACACACTCACTAACGCACACACACGGACAGACAGATAGACATCGCTATGACATTAGCCCACGTGTGAACACCTGAGCTAAAAATGAACAGGAAGGTATTTCCTGCGCAAATCGTCATAAAGAGGGTTAACAGACTCCGCGCTGACCATTAACTTTATTTATGGGCGCGGGCTCGAGGAAAGCCAAAATTAACGGGCTCGGCAGGCCTCGCCCGTTAATTTTTTGGCTTTCCTCTCGCCCTTGCCCATAGATAAACGTTAATGGTCAGCGCGTCGTTCGTTATTTCTATAATATAAACATATTCGCTCGTTTCTTGCAACACCATATTTACGATCAGTCTAAATTCTTAATCCTCAACTGATGAGAAATTCTAAGTCTACAAAGTGCAATTCTTAACTTCTTATCCTCTAAAGTTGACAAATACTATTCATAATTAAAATTAATCTTGAATTCACAAGACTTGTCCAGTTTGGAATAACTGACCATGTCTGACCTCCATAACTGAGTGCAAACATCAGTAAGTCTTTGTTTTAAAATATTTATAAAAGATTATTCATCTTCGATACCTTTGTTAAGCCAGACGAAACCAAAACCATCAGAAAATAACAACTGTTTCACTTGCAAAGCCCAACAGTTACGTCCCTATTCTGCTTGTGCATGTTCATACATATAACATTTGTAAACGAGATGATTTGTATCCATTTTAGCTCACGTGTTCACACACGTAGGCTTATGTCATAGCGATATCTGTCTGTCTGTCCGTGTGTGTGTGTGAGTGTGCGTGTGTCTGTCTGTCTGTCTGTCTGTTTACACGATAACTCAAAAACGCCTGAACAGATTCAAGTCAGATTTGGTACACAGGTACCATTTGCTATTTGCAAGAGCTGTTTACGTTTTGGTTAGTGTGGCTTGCATATTAATGAAGTTATGCAATATCATTTTTTCCGTACAATGGTTTCCCTATGGATACGGTAATGACAGTGTAGACATATATCAAGAAATACTGCACAAAATTTCATAACACTTTTCACAGATGACAATCTCAGAACATCATGATGATAATGTGAGTGTCATGTCAAACTATCTACTCATTTGCATATTTAATGAACTTTTGTTATTAGTGACACAACTCTGAAATTCCTGCACCAAACTTGATGATACGTGCAACAAATATTGATCTGATATTATACTTAGAAGCATTAGGCAGTGTCAAGTTATTAGATAGCTCATTTGCATATTTTATGAAGTTTTGTAATTAGTCATATAACTACGAGATAACTGCACCAAATATGATGAAATCTGCTGCAGATACTAATCTTACTGATATCTAACTGTGGTGAAAATCATTTAGTGGTGTGAAGTTAATTAATGGTTCATTTGCAAATTTAATGAACTTTGTAATTAACTATATAACTCTGAAATTACGGCACACAATTCAGTGAAATCTGGTACAGATATTGATTTGATAAATATCTAATTGTACTGAGAAGCATTGGGCAGTGTCAAGTTAACAAATAGCTCATTTGCACAGTTTATGAAGTTTCATAATTAGTCATATAACTCCGAAATATAACTGCACCAAATGTGATGAAATCTGCTGCAGATACTAATCCTACAGATATCTAATTGTGGTGTAAAGCATTTAGTAGTGTAGATTTAATTAAGGGTTCATTTGCATATTAAATGAACTTTGTAATTAGTGATATTACTCCAAAATTACAGCATTCAATTTGATGAAACATGCTACAGATGTTGATCTGTTGGGCTTAATTGACACGTTAAAGGTTGATAGTTTGGTGTAATTGTTTGACATTAAGCAAGTACTATACTTTAAAACAATTACTAAGAAGATACAAATAGATGAAACTTTGAAATTATGATCCGCTACCTCCGCTACCCTTCGCTACCCAAAATCTCATTTGCATAAATGAATCGTGCCTCATATCATGCAATAATTGTCTGATTGTGTTGTAAGGCATTTAGTAGTGTAATGTTAATTAAGAGTTCATTTACCATATTTAAGGAACTTTGTAATTAGGTATAATACTCTAGAATTACGGCACCAAATTAGGTGAAACCTGCTACAGGTATTGATCTGATAAATATCTAATTGTGGTATGAAACATATAGTGGTGTCAATTGAATTTAAGGGTTCATTTACATATCAAATGAACTTTGTATTTAGTGATTTAACTCCAAAATTACAGCGTTAAATCATAGGCGGCCAAGACGCTACTGGTATTATTTAGTTATTCTCACAGTTTTCTCTATCAGTTCCTCTCCTTTTTTCAAGCTCTGACTGATCGGAGTAAACAAAATAAATGGTTATATAACCTAACGTAGCCTCTTGACTCTTTATTCGTTTTACATTCCATTACAAGGACGTTTATCTCTCATAGACACATCTTGTAATTAATAAGTCTACACAACTAATTATGCTAATCCATGAACTTATCAAGGGTTGGTCAACATTGGAAAGTTAGAGATGTAATTGAAAAAGTAGAAGGTATGAAGATCTTGGGAAACGTGTCCCGAGGACGTCCGTAAACCTAGTGGACGTTTATATATTCATGATATGCCCAAACAAACACTGCTCATTATTCAAAACTAAATGGAAAGTTTGATCAGAAGGACCGCTGGAAACGTGATTGCTTTTCGTTGCCAAGCACCAAATTCAAACATAACTAAGCAGACATGGCCCTGCTCGATGTAACAAATGCCACCCAGAAGTATCGACCGACCAAGCAGAAAAAGATCGCCTGACAGTGAGTGGCAGTTTTATGACAGTTTCTTAACAAAATTATATAGATGTATGTTTCACGTCGTCGTTTTCGGGGAGTGTGTATATCAAGTATAATTTACAAACCGCGTCGTGATTCAAGGCACAATGGTTACACATTAGCAACAGCACGCACTGGAGAACTTTGCCAGCACTGTGAAATTTTAAACCAGTCTTCTGTCTCAAAGAACGTATCAGCAACAGGCCTTTGCCGCCAAAATCTGACTTACAGTAGCAACCAAGCTCGTCGACGATATATATATATATATATATATATATATATATATATATATATATATATATATATATATATATATATATATATATATATATATATATATATATATATATATATATATAACTTGCCCTGAACAAACACGTTTCTATGGAAGGGTGACGTTAAACGGTCACACGTTGCCTAATCCGATCATATAGATCTTACCTATTTATTCCTCGTCAAACAAGTCCTCTATTTTCCGTTTAATGATTCTATAATTTCTGTTCCACTTTACCATATGTTCAGCTTACTACTTAGTATTTTGTCTTATGACACATCAGCATAGTAAAACAAAGAATATCTATAAGTCAGAACTGATAACCATGATATTGTTGACAGTAAGGTAGAATGCGCCTCTGGGAGACATATTCAGACTCTCAAACTTTTACAGTAATGTTTGAGTCTACCACGTGCGGGGTTCATTTAGAAGCTTACAGAGGAGCAAGAGTTTTTATTGATTTACAAAATGAGTCATTCATTTTACAGATTACATTTCTTGTGTAGTCACTGTTGCTGAAAACATATACAATTATGAGATAATTAATATTGCTTACTATGTGTGCAGTCATTTAGGATCCCATGAAGACTTCAATGTTTTACAATTTACTTTGTAATGAAAATCGAAATAGACTCGTATCACCAACCACAACATGATACTAGGCTCGGAACGCGGGTTTTTTTAACCTAGTGTGTGAGGAGCTTGACTTATTGGCACTGACCCTATTTTATATAAAACGGTGCTCTCTGACAAGCACACGCAGGATCGCAGACATGATGACAATACAGTCAGTACGCAGTAATGAACGATCGATGCTCGAAAGGGGTCACGAGGGGTGGCAGCAAGATGACCATTCCATGACCATAAGCAATTTTAATTTGCAGTAACCATATTAACATAACATGGAAGTATTCAAACGAAAGTTATCGGCTAGAAGATTTGTCCGCTACAGGAATAATAACAAGAGTGTCAAACGATACTTTCGACGCAGAAATTGCCGTAAAATTAACAGAACGGCCAAAGTTTTGACTTTAAATATTATTAACCCTTTGAGCGCTATAATTTTCTCGCGCTAAAATTTTAGTGCAAAATTTTATCAATTTTTAAGAATTTCTCTGTAATTTTTTTATAATTTCGGACTAAATGAACATCACATGTCATTGGTTACAGGTTTTTTTTCAAAATTTCGGCAAAAATCTGAGAAAAATTGACATGGGTTTATTTTATGTAGGGGACATAAATAGACTTTGGCGCTCAAAGGGTTAAGCTCATGCAATGACAAAAAGACGAAAACTGAAACAAAGGCGCAGTGCACTGAACCAGGGAGTGGTAGAGTAAGGGAGCATTCGTTATTTACGGGGAGGGGGCCGGTGGAAATCAGGGGGGTTGACTTTTACAAAACCGCTTTTTAGGGGGGGTCAAATTTTACAATCAATGATTGAAGGGGGGTCAAATTTTACAAAGGTTTGTATTGAGTTATGGAAAACAAAATTGACTTTGGAATTTCACCGAAATGTTGCCTGTGTAACCGATGTTTCGAGACGGCAGAATAATAACCGACCGAAGCTCAGCCAAATTTATTTCTCTAGCAGGGCCAACAAGTCCGAGACTGGCGTTAACCTCTCTAGAGCAGCAACAGAGCATGTAGCCCTGAGTACAGGTCTGTGTGTTCCTGGCGTATACGGCCTCCACCACAGCCCTGCAACGGTCTGTGGAGATAACTGGGGTCTCTGCAGCGAGATTCAAAATGGGGATCTCCATGGGTAAACAACTTGTCGAGTATGTTATGTTTCAGAAAATGAGCGGTTTTGGACGTTAGGAGAAGTCAATCGCATCTTTTCTGGGATTGGTTAGGAGGTAAAGGTAGGCAGGGAAAGGATTTTGCCCCGAAAGAGCAGAATTTTGGCCAAAAAGACCGTTTAGTCTTCATTGCGGTCCAGATCCAGGCCGCAGAGACCTCAAATCTGTTCAAAGACCATTGCAGGGCTTTGGTAAAGGCAATATAATGTTGGGAACACACGCGAACACACCTGTACGCAGGGCTACACAGCATGGGGCATGAAATGAGGAACCAACACACAGTCATATAATGTAACAACTTCTGTATATTACTATATTGTGTCAAATATCAGGGTCTACATATAAAATAGTAAAACCGTACTTCAAAACTAAATATTACTCCATGGTAACAGTAACCGTACTGATCGACCTCCCGACGGCAGGAGTCGAACACACTTTCAGAACAAAAACTCTGTTCAAACCCTTTCTAAATGCTTAACAATTTCTATGGAAAATTTAACGTTACCGCAGAGGTACCTCAGACTTGACCACGCGGCTGGGAAACACAAATAGTTCACACGCGACTTTAACTAATGTTCGATGATGGGCACAATTGTAAGTCCCGTGTATTGTCTGCACATGAAAGTCGGCGACAACGCACGCAATTCACTGCTAAGCAGCGTCCAGTTCAGCTACCATGGGAGCAGCTATCTTATATTCTTAGATCTTTGTTTATACTTCCGGTCGGGACATGCCGAACTAATCTGAAGTCTTCCTCTGCTAACTCCGCGCATCGACAAAAGTTCAGTGGAACGATCATAAATAATGTTCTCATGACAATCTCAGACATCTGACTGAACTCATAAACGGAATAAAGTTCACAGTTAACACACAATTTGCTGCAGAAAGATCAGCTTTCAACTTGTGGTGAATTATCATCTTAGCCTGCAGTGTGTATATATTGCAAATTTACGGCACGGCTTTCACTTGTGTGAGCAATGTTTGTTCCATCGACTAAAGTAGAGGATGGCGTAGGGTTTAAATAAACAGTCCGATCCGCATAAAATTCGATCTCTGCCACTCACCGGTTTCTTTACATATCTGCTAACTTGAGTAAGACTCAAAATAGAGAAATATCTGACTTAAAAAGCACACGGTGACACTCAAACCTTCCAGTGCCAGTGCAGCATGCAACGTAAAACACTCTCTGGAAAGTTCCCGTTTTGGACTCCCTAGGTATACAGTGATAACACACAAGAACTCCCAGGCAAAATAGAAAACACACAGGTCCTCCATACATAATCTATGAGAAGCTATGAATGATTTCTTTTAAATACAAAACTAGCTAAATCTGTGTATTTATAGACTCTTGATTATTGATATTAATGTACTTGATAAGACTAGGGTAGTTACCAGTGCATGTGTGAGCAAGAAATTTGATTTTGGAATTTCACCGAATTGTTAATTCACTATCTTGTAAGAGGAAACTATGAATAATGTTTTTCCAATATAAAACTAGTTAAATCTGTGTATTTATGTACGCTTGATTAATGATATTAATTTACTTGATTAGACTAGTGTGGTAACAAGTGGATGTTTGTGCAAGAAATTTGATTTTGGAATGTCACCGAAATGTTGATTCACTATCTTGTCTATATGGAAACTATGAATAATGTTTTTCCAATATAAAACTAGGTAAATCTGTGTATTTATGTACTCTTGATTATTGATATTAGTGTACTTGATTAGACTAGAGCGATTAAAAGTTCATGTGTGTGCAAAAAATTTGATTTTGGCATTTCACCAAAAATTTTGATTCTCTAGTATGTGAGGAAACTTTTTCAGCCCGGGGCCACAGGGTGCGAAGGGTTAATGAATCAAATCTGATGAATTTTTTTTTCATGGGGGGGGGGTCACATTTTACAATTGATGAATTGAGGGGGGGGGGGTCAAATTTTAGAAATTTGATTTGGAGGGGGGTCGCTTTTTACGTTTCATTTGTCACTCAAATTCCACCGCCCCCCCCCTCCCCGTAAATAACGAATGCTCCCTAACCGTGACTAAACGGCACGATTTTGGGGGATCAAAAACCTAACAACCAGTGCAGAGGTTGCTGTGACCTACTTGCACTTCAGATTCTGTGACCTTTCGCCTCCTCTGTGATTGGTTAATGACCTGAACTTGTGACTAATAAAAGCTTGTAAATTATCCCGTTGAAGGACAAAGGTCACTCGTGTGCAGGGCAGGGGGACACTACTAGATTGCACTGTTACATTCAGCACTCTGGTATCGCGTATAGCGCCAAATGAGTCGACCGACTCTGACAATACGGTTACGTGATTTGTCTATTTTACGATTTCAAAGGACTGGCGTAGCTCAACGGACAACGCAGCAACCCAAGCGTTTTAAACTCCTCATGCAGAAGAGTAGAAACCGGACGGAAGAAATGATATCGGCATGACTTCAGAAATCGCCGGAAAATTGCTTTGTTTTTGATCGCACATTCATTTTACATGTTGAACATGAGAGCCTCATACATGTTCTTCCCATGTGGTGTGGATTTTTACTCATTTGCGGTGAGACGGTCATTATATTTGCAGTAGGAAAAATTATATCATCGCCTTTGTCATGGCGTGGGCTGCGAGCAAGTCACATCACTTTGGGAATATAGTGAATAGTGGTAGTGCCGTCGCATGTTGAATATGTTGCATGAGCTGTTCATTCAATCATTTCAATCTTTTTTCAATATGCTGTTGTCTCTTACACTCATAGACACACACATATTACACAGACACACACATTACACAGACACACACACACCCACATATATATATATATAATATATATATATATATAATTTATATCTATGTATGTGTGTATACATTTGTTTGATTATTTATGTTTCTCATTCAATGTTCTATGATATTGTATATGTTTGTTTGTTTACTTATCTATTTTTATGTTTGTCAGTATGTTTGCTATATTTATTTATGTATTTGCATGCTCGTTTGTATTTTTGTTTGTTTTTGTCAGCTTTGTTTGTTTGTATGCTTGTTTGTTTGTTTGTTTTTTCCTGATTCCCTGTTGGCTGTGGTGCATGTTGGGAGACATAGCTGGGAACACACAGTCCGACCACACAGAGCTACTTTGTTATCAGCGAACAACTGTGCAAGGTTCCCAAGATCGATTCTTTCCAGTAGATGGTCCATGATATTCTGGGAAGAATCCATCTTGGAACCTCGCACAGTAGTTCGCTGATGAAAAAAGTAGCTCTGCGTTGCAGGGCCGTGTGTTCCCTGCTTGGTGTCCCACCACCACGGCCCTGACCTGTGTTCTATTCCACTCAGCGCCTATCCGCCCAATAGACGTGTGTACATCGGGCATATGTACAAATGTCTATGGGACGGACTAGAACACAGGTGACTGTGCTCCGATTTGCAGATCGTGAGTTCTCCGCTGAAAACAGCCTGTTTTGAATCCATAATCGCTACCGATCGCCGTTTTTCGAGCACGCTCAACTTGTCTAGGTACACGATATACTGAGCTGCGCTTTTAGACTTACGCAAAGCCCGGTTTTATCTCTCTATGCGAGTGGACCGGCCTAGCTGTGGGTCCAAATTTGTATTGTTTGTTTTCAGACGGGCTTTCTGCCTTTTACGGGCTGATTTTGACTTTTACAACTTTTAACCCCGCCACCACAGCCCGTAAAAGGCAAAAAATCCGTACCACACCTATGGACCCACAGCTAGGACCGGCCATATAAGCCGCCAATGTGAATCTCCTTCCTTCTGAAATAGCGCCATCGCGCAACAACTACATCGTACTTGGTCATATACATAAACGTGTGAGCTCATATACATATTAAAGGGCAACTGACATGAAAAGTAACGTGTTTTCTGAACCAATTGTCCTGTAGAATAATCCATATATTGTCAACTTGTCGAATTTTTCTGCCATATGTGCATTTCTTGTGCATCAAGGTAGTACGCTACCATTCTATATAGGAGAGCGCCCTCTTTTGTCCAGAAGATGTACATGTTCCTTTTAGACTACCTAACCTGGTGAGCGTGAATAACAGGACAAAATGGCAAAAAATCATGCTAGTGAGCTTATAATATTTCTTTCAGAAGTTTTTATGAATCAAAACAACCGAAATTATATTTTTGCACTAAAAAATCGACAGTTATTTTTATTTTGAAAGATCAGTAGAGAATAATTAACAATTGTAGCTCTGACATATTTTTTTCATATCTTTGCAATGTACACATAAAGATTATTTCAGAAAAGTCAACTTCAAGAATGTCCCAACATTTTTTGGAATGGTAGCGTACCTCCTTAAATTCACATTTTAAGATGCGGTTTCGACTGGCAAATTGTAATTCTTCCGCCAGTTGTTACGTCATTGCCGGAAGGCAGTTCGCCCGCAGGCTGGTGTACCGCTGGTACACAGCAATGGCGTTTGTTCCCGCCTGATGCAGATTGTGACTGTGTTAGCGAACAGAGCGTTGGCATGAGTGACGTTTCCGAACCAATTGAGGGAAAAAGCAGGCGACAGTAATAGCTTCCAAGTAGATATTAAGATAATCGCAATCATACCTATCTGTAATCCATAACACTAGGTCAAAATTCGTAATACACTAGTTATAAACATAGACACAAGTCAAGTCAAGTCAAGTTTATTTCAGTACTTATGGCTTGGTTCCCAGACACTTCGCACCAAAACCACTTCGCACCATAGCATCTCGTCCCATACCATTTCGCACCAAAACAACCTCGTACCAAAACCACTTCGCCCCAAAGGTCACGTCGCCCAAACTATTTCGCCCCCAAATAATGCCACTGCCCCAAACTCATCGCCAACCGGTAAAGCTGAAAATAACCAACCACTGCCATCGAAATTTTTATCACCTTTCTATCATCCAAGGACTGAAATCTTGAAATTGTACACATTTCGAGAAAATGACATCGTGCAATGCCGCGCACGGCACCTGAGTTGTAGCATTGAGTAGTTTGCGTGTTTCTTTTTTCTTATTCTACTTTTTAATGGTTTCATTCAACAATAAATGGTTCGTGGTAGCCAAAATATCTTGACACATTTATGCTTCCAAGTTGCATGTAAAAACAATGTTATGATACGTCTTGGCATCGTTGTTTTAGGACGAGTTGATGGTACTGTACTTTGGGTGAAGTGGTTTCAGTACGAGATGGTACTTGGGGCGAAGTGGCGTTGGACGAGGTGGTTTTGGTGAGAAATGGTTTTGGGGCGAAGTTGTGTGGGGCGAACTGGTTTTGGTGCGAAGTGTC
Organism: Ptychodera flava; assembly: GCF_041260155.1. Lineage (NCBI taxonomy): Eukaryota > Metazoa > Hemichordata > Enteropneusta > Ptychoderidae > Ptychodera > Ptychodera flava. The sequence goes on from NC_091937.1 coordinate 14,942,709, forward strand.
TGGACCCCTGGCCACCGGCCAAAATGTACAAAAATATAAGTAATATAGTACATGGGTCACTGGGAAAAAGTAACGTACGGTAACACCTGATCATGGATACTAATTACAAAACAGACGACAAAATTGAGTAGAATTTACGTTACTCATATAGTCGTCTCTACGCTTCATTGCAAAAAAAAATATATATATCTACTGAGTTTTCTTAGAGTTTTTAAATTATCTGCTGACATCAACAAAGTAAACATATAAAACAGGAGGGTTGTAATAATAGCGTGATATAAACTTTGCCCTCAGATCTTGATACCTGGGACATACAAGTAAAAAATGGAAGTCATCTTCCACTTTGTTCATGGAACACAATCACATGTTCTGTCTAAACGTGGGGTTTTGTTCTATCGTCCTGTTTCTATTTTAAAGGAATGAGCTGAGGTTCTGAATTTGCAGAGAGCTAATCTGAACACAGGTTTTTCAAGGTGTAATAAGTATGGTTCTAGGCAAAGTTCCTTTTTGAATGTGGAGTAAAAATACAATCTACTGGTATCTCTTAAATGCTCTGACCATTACTCTATCTCAATATCTATACATCCTTGCTTAAATAATTTTAAAAATTTTGTTTCGTCGCCAACACCCTGGTTTTCCCATACTTCTCCAAAGCCATAGCTTTGTAGTAGTAACTTGACATTTTTCACCCAAAAGTTATACATCTATTTTACTTATTTGGAATTCATAACATTTGAAAACTGTTCTATTTTTATCCATTCTTAACAATATCAGCCAATACTTGATAATTTTACAATACCTATATACATACATGGAAACTCGATCTGGACCCTTCATTGCACTTGTTGGTGTATTACTGTATAATTTCAAAACCGAACGCATCACCTTGTTGTGGACTTTTTCAATATCTGGGGCTGGATGAAAACCCCAGATTTCCGAACAATAGTGTAAAATGGGAAGTATTTTGGCATCAAAAAGCTTAAGAGCAATATTAACTGGAAGAGTACCCAATTTCCACAAAGAACTTGATAAACAAAAAAGCGCTGTACTAGCTTGCTCACTAAGTGCTTTTTGGGCTTGGAACCAAAGACCTGTCCAAGAAAAAACTACACCTAAGCAACTGTAAAAAGATATAACTTATATCCTGCGCCCATTATAAAACCATTTTTCGTAGTTTCTCAAAGACCCTCCCCTTCTAAAGACAATAATGTTAGTTTTATCAATATTCACGGAAAGCTTCCACTTACAACATAGACACAAAACAGCACAGAACAGACAGAAAGCACCGGTACACACAACAAAGTCAAATTCATGAAAGAAAGATATATGGACCTCTGGGCAAAAGGCAAGAAGTGATGTCAGGTGTTTCGAAAATAGTAAGCGCATCCTGCCACACATGTGGCACCCGCCTGATATCAATCTGTAAGTCAAATAGGTAGTGGTCACCAACTAAGGTCCAATGTCACTGATGCCATCAGCGATCATTTGTCGAAGCTGAGAGATGCTGTATTTATCTACCAGCTTGCGATTAGAGATGACAACAAATTACAGATTGACTGCAAATTACGCCGTATAAGCCTTACACACATGAGAGAAAGTAGCTCTGTAAGCTGAGTAACATTTCATTCAATGCTGTTTGCTCAGCCATTCTCTGAACAGGAGATTTTTCGTGAGTTTTTCCTTTTGTGCGGTGGCGCAAAATATTCAATACGTTTGGTATTTTTGCCTCGCAAAGAAAATTCCTCACCATGTGCGCCGGATTGGAGAAAGTATTTTCCCCATGCCCTTTTCACTGAAGCACGTGTGTGGAGATCATATGTGACATTACAGTGCACCGCCCGTACCTAATAGCCCAAAGCATTGAAACACAGTCGTGTGACATGGTGAAGACCGTACAGACGCATGGCAGACGAGATAAATTTGTCCCTGTTCCCCTGATAATACAAAGTTAACCTTGAAGCAAAAGCAACAGGCTTATTGCCATTGCCATTGGTTCGAAATAAATTTTTGTGGGATCTTGGGCCGTTATTTTGCTGATTTCCATAATTAGCAGTGGTCTTTGGTATTGAGATGTAGACTGGTTCAAGTAACTCATAATGAGGGGCAAGTTTAATACGTTTGAGTGACGGCACATCGCTGAGCAGTGTGACATATCACACGCTCAGCATTACTGCTCGTTCGAAAATCAACATTTTAGAGACCGGGACTATTAATTTATAGGTTTTTTTAAGGAATGGTTATCTGTGGTACTGAGCTACGTATTGAATATAGCGGTTGGGAGGCTAATTTCCTAATGGGCATTAATGGGCCGGACAGCGACGGGTAGTGATATCACTATTATGTCACCGGAGGGACGGTGATTATGTTGACCGGCGTTTCACCCTTTGTTTTAGTTTCAAGCGCTCAGAAAGGTCGACCTTTTTTAATTCCGTTCATATGCAAATACGAGTGTTACCACTTCCAAAGGTTTGGGTATAAAGAGGGACCGTGGTTTGTTATATAATTGCATGTGAATTAGTGTTTTTTATATCAAAATATCTTTAATCAAAACTGTCGCTCTCATAAAACAGCCGACATAGCTACGATAAGAATACTACTCGTTGCCATGACAAGCGATTGACTACTTAACATCAACATACTAGTACTTCACTGCCACATGTATCCAGTGGTTATCCACCTAGTGGCCTTGGCACAAGTTTGTCGAAAATAAATCCAAGCCATGAAAAATTATCTTACAACAAAGAAAAAAGTCAAAAAATCAAAACTATTGTTTCAAGTCAAATAGCTCAAATTACAAAATATTTGAATCATTGAAGAAGACAAATGCAATGTCCTTCTGTGATGAAACCGAATTCATTCCTAAGCCAGTTGTTAATTGGCCCTGGCTATTTCGTGTATAAAGGCCAGTACAAATAACTAGATGACACCATGTTATATGTCTGTTAAGATCCTAGTATATATGTGCACCATACCATCATTTTATTCTTAATGGCGTGGACGCGGCTATGTTTCAGTGAGACATTCATTACAAATCTTGACTAAGCTTAAATATGCAATTAGAGTGCTTTATACTTAGCTATATCAATAACTATGTCTATAGGGACTAAGTTAAGATTCAAAGTAAATTCACGAAAATAATACAAAAAGGTAAAACCAATGGACCTTCGAAACTCAATGTTCTGGTTTCCCGACAACTGAAGACTATATTGGTTGCAGGACAAAATTATGGACGATACTTTGATGTTTGCGACGTCATCAGTTTGTGATTGTACAATTTCTTGAATTTGCTGAGAATCGATCAAGTGCATTTTGGTGTGTTGTAGTTATGACGCAAGGAGGAAAACAGTCGAACGGACAAACATTTTCGATCACAGTGTCAGCCCCTTTTGCTCACTCTAAAAAAGGGCGGGAGGAAAACCTGTTCTGGAAAATGCATACATTAGTGTTACGCTGATTTAAAAAAGAGGTTTGTGATTGGTCAGTATTTTTATCTTTTCCTGTGAATCAATGATTGTAATTCAGATGACTTCTTTCTGCATTGTTTGACATTCCACATAATTGTTACGATTATTTTAATTCAGATGACCTTTTTTGCATGGTTGGATTCCACATCATTGTTTCGAAGTTCATCTGAAACTCGTACCTCATAGTAAAAATTTCTGGCGTTGGAAAGGGTCGCGGAAATTCTCTTTTGCCGAACGTCATCGCAAAACCAAGCAAGTATGCTATCATTGAAGTTCGTCACACCGAGAAGGCTTTGCCGATTTTTGCCGTTAATGCACGTGAATCAAACTGCATGGAAGTCTATTGGGACCCAGCCCTGCGTTAACGGTTTCAGCATACGAACTCGATTGGATATACCGGCCCAGGCTAGCGCTCGCATAGCAGGCCGAAAATGGTTGCCCGGTTCGACGTTCCCAGGAAACAATCTACCCGAACACCTTGCCAGTCCAAGGGAAAACATGCCAGCCGTTTATGAAGTCATCGAAGAGAAAGTGAAGATCGAGGAGTGGTCGTCCAGATGTCGAGAAATCATTGATGAAAAACTTCACGTCTACGGCACCATTCTCTTCAGGGGACTGCCAGTGGAAAATGCTGACGAGTTCTCTCGTCTTTTCAAAAACCTAGGATACACGAGCATGACGTACCAGGGGGGAGCAGGGGAGCGTACTGAGAAAGCTGACCAAGTTACGTCTGCAACTGACATTGACCCTCCCATATACTCGATTGAACCACACAATGAAATGGCATACACTGACCACGGTCCTTTAAAGGTGAGAATTTCAAATAAATGACGGGTATTGTTCATGACGCAAAAAAAAACAAGTTTATCATGTCTCAATACCTTTATTTTTCTGAATAACATCTTGAAGAGCTACTTGGTATGGTATAACATTTGTTCTATTCGGGGTCATAAATAGTACAATCATCTCAATGAAAGTGTTTATAACCAGTGTTCAGCATTGGACCTTGTAATAGCATGCCTGGCAGTTCTTTTAGGTCGATACAAAAAGCTATTATAATGAAGAGTTCATTAACCTTCACTATGCAAATATTTGAGTCGTATGATCATTTTGACTGGACAAAGTCCCCCACAGTGGCCGTGGCCTTCGCTAATGTCAACGTCTCAATAGCTTTTAGCAAACTGGTTGGCTGGAACTCATTATTTTCAGTTATCTCATTGAAAGTGTCTTGATACTATCATTCAGTATTTGACCTTGCAATAACGTGCTTCCACAGTCCCTCTATCCGCCGGTCTGGAAACGTGGCTGGTTTCTTTGTGACACTCCGTGATACGAACAAACACACGATTCGCACCTTAAACCATAGGGGATTCAATCTCCGATGATGACGATGATGATGATTAAATATTTAAAAATGAAGATAAATAAACATATATTTGGACTCAGTAAATTTGTTGTTATTGTTGTTGTTATTGTTGTTGTCGTTGTTGATACTATTTGCAGAAAAGAACAAAGTATGCGCTGCAAATTTCAACACAGCCTAACTATACATGTGCGTCGCAAATTCAATACAGCCTAACTATACATGTGCGTTGCAAATTCAATACAGCCTAACTATACATGTGCGTTGCTGCCTAACTATACATGTGCGTTGCAAATTCAATACAGCCTAACTATACATGTGCGTTGCTGCCTAACTATACATGTGCGTTGCAAATTCAATACAGCCTAACATTACCCAAGGGGAGTCACTTCATTGCCACACACTTTTTTTCGATCGCCAAAAATGCACCTAGCATGCATCGAAATCGGTAAAATTCGACGTAGGGTCAAAGCACATTAGTCCTTCTCAATAATACTCCAACATTTTTACCTCTACCGATGAAAAGTCGAGAAATCAGCAAGTTTTTCAGCGTATCTGGACGTCTCTTACATTTCAGATTTAAAAGGCGCGGCAGTGTATTGAGTCACGTGGGCGCTTTTCAAATCGAACCAATAGCAGAGCTGAATGGACCAGCGTGAAAACCCGGAGGCAACGTAAGTTTCTCACATCTTTGGAAAGAACGATCTCTTGCTGCGGGTGAACTGGAACTGTTGAAGTTACCAGAATTTCGTATGCAGACGTACGCAGACAGTGTCACCCATAGTCTTCCAAAGACGTGAGAAACTTACGTTACTGCCGGGTTTTCACGCTCGGCCCATCGTTCAGTACGGGCTCTGACCCTACATCGAATTTTACCGCTCTCGATGCTTGCTGGGTGCATTTTGGCGAGCTCTGCTATTGGTTCGATTTGAAAAGCGCCCACGTGACTCAATACACTGCCGCGCCTTTTAAATCTGAAATGTAAGAGACGTCCAGATACGCTGAAAAACTTGCTGATTTCTCGACTTTTCATCGGTAAGAGGTAAAAATGTTGGAGTATTATTGAGAAGGACTAATGTGCTTTGACCCTACGTCGAATTTTACCGATTTCGATGCATGCTAGGTGCATTTTTGGCGATCGAAAAAAATGTGGTGGCAATGAAGTGACTCCCCTTGGGTAATGTTAGGCTGTATTGAATTTGCAACGCACATGTATAGTTAGGCAGCAACGCACATGTATAGTTAGGCTGTATTGAATTTGCAACGCACATGTATAGTTAGGCAGCAACGCACATGTATAGTTAGGCTGTATTGAATTTGCAACGCACATGTATAGTTAGGCTGTATTGAATTTGCGACGCACATGTATAGTTAGGCTGTGTTGAAATTTGCAGCGCATACTTTGTTCTTTTCTGCAAATAGTATCAACAACGACAACAATAATAACAACAACAATAACAACAAATTTACTGAGTCCAAATATATGTTTATTTATCTTCATTTTAAAATATTTAATCATCATCATCGTCATCATCGGAGATTGAATCCCCTATGCTTAAACAAAGGATACCGACAATGTTCAACTGGCCGTTATATCACAGCCGCAATGTGATCGTTCAAAAAAATGACGTTTGTGGGTTGTTATTTTCAGAATATCACAAAACATTACAACTTGTTCCCTTCAGAAACACTAAACAATTTATTTTTTCATTAAATGGGTAACGTTGCCCCTCTAGATAAAGCTTGAAAGGGACGACACATTATGGTTGGATTATGATCACGATCGAAAAACAAAATGCCGACGCAATGTTCGCAGGTGTCATGGACTGTTGCAGGCAAAATCATAGAGGGACTGGGGACTGTGGTCCTTCTTTCAGCTCGATACAAAAAGCTTTATAATGAAGAGTTCATTAGCCTTCATTATGCAAATATTTCAGTAATCGTAAATTTGCAAATTGCGTAACCCGTATTGGCAGTGTCGGCAAACTAATTTGACGCGATACGGTTACGTAATTGGCCAATTTACGATTTCAAAGAACTGATACATTGGAGTCTATTGGGCATACTATTAACATTTTCCCCATAAATTCAAGCTATATCTCTACATTTATATGTATGCGATATTTGAATTTCATCGATAATGTTGATTCACTATACATTGTAGTCTATGAGAAAACTATGAACAATTGTTTTAGTGTAAAAACTAGCAATATCTGTTCATCTATAGTTGTTTGATAACTTATATTAATGTACTTGATTAGTATGGTGTGTTAACAAGAAATTTAATTTTGGAATTTCACCAGAAATGTTGATCCACTATAATTTTTCCCAATATAAACCTTGTAATATTTGTGCATATATGGACCTTCAATAACTGACGTAATTGTATTTGATTAGAAGAGGGTGGTTACATGTGCATATGTGTAGAAGAAAGTTGATTTGAAATTTTGCCGAAAATGTTGATCCACAATACATTGTAGTCTACGAGGAAACTATGAATATTTTTTTACAATACAAAACTAGCTAAAACTGTATTTATGGACGTTTGGTAATTAATATTAATGTACTTGATTAGACTAAGGTAGTTACAAGTGCATTTGTGTGCATGAAATTGGATTTGCAATTTCACTGAAAATGTTGATTCACCATGTCCGTGAGGAAACTACGAATAACTCATAGGTTATCATCTCCCAAATTATTATTCAAAGGTCGTTTGACCTGAAGCTTCCAGTTGTTAAAGATAACACCATGCACTCTTCTAAATAGTTTGTATTCCGTCAAAGTCCTCAAAAAATAAAAATGTTCATATGGCGACATTAATGTTTGGCACTGACCTAGACCCTATGTATTGTCAATGGGAGAATGTTGTCAAATATGTTACCTCCAAAATTGTTTTTGAAAGGTTATATAAGTTGAAATTTATAGAGGACAGTTTTGCGCAACAGAGGGGAATGGAAGTAGAAATCGCACAACCTAAATCTTTCGCCTCGAGGTGGCTGCTGGCATCAACTTGCGCCTGAAGGGGGTGCCGAAAATGGAAATGGCAGGAAATGGGCAGGAAATGAAAGTGCCAGAAGGTATTTGAAAAAGAGAAATTTGAACTTCAATAAATTTTCAAGTCCCCCCCCCCCTTTGCAATGTCAATGTTTTTCAGATCCCCTAGCATGTTGTAGACTTCAAGTCCCCTCTTAAATCCCCCTCCAGACGTGTTTGTTAATGTATCCTCACCGAGCAGAGGTCTTAGGCTACCCTTTCGCTGCTATGCCGAGATGTACTTTATTATGTCAAACATGAATGCCCTTCCTTCCAACTAAAACAGGCGATTCTACATGGCACGGCTCTCTGTTGCACTGAAGATACCAGAGCTCCAAGCTTCGCTACAACGTCTTCCCCGATCCCGTAAACTCCCAGCAGCAATCTTAACCCGGCCCAATGTGTGAACTTGCTCCTCGTTTGGTTCCGTACTTAACTTAATCATTTATTAATGAATTAATGATACAAATACCGCAAATATCAGACTTGAACAACTGTGGGGGTTTTCTTGAGGCGCAGCCGATAACAACATACATCCATACCACCTCAGCGCGTGTATGACACAAAAGGCCATTTAGATATATCTGGGGACACTGTGTACTTGCTTTGTTACCTGACTGAGGAACAAAAGATGGCAACGTCGAGACCCGATATAGCCAGAATACAACAAGTCAACCAATACTGCAAAATGGCTCTCCTGAGTTGTGCGATGATTAATGCTGAATAACATGAGAAATTTTATATACCTTATCATCAGAACTGCAAAGTCAATTTTTACATTAATTCGTATATTAAATTGCACTTTCGTAGTCCCACTTTTTAAAGCAAATAATTGCCATTGACGTCAAGACAATATAAACTACCTGTACAGGGGCGCATCAATTTGAAGATACGACTTTCTTTGACAGAATGCCGTTATCGACATTATAAAGGAAGTATGCACAGTCAGTTACTTCAGCTGGTGTCGGTACCTTACCATAGGCTTTGTCCTATTTCCCTATTGTTAGGTATTCTTGTACTGCGACGTCCCTGCAAAACCTGGTAGAGGTGGCGAAAGTGGAATCACCTACGTCAGAGATACCTTAAGAAACCTTGATCCGAAGGTTGTTCAAAAATTCGACAAATTAGGATTGAAATACTGTTACCACTCGCTTTCCAAGAACAGTAAAGATGCTTTCATGAGCTGGCAGGGGGTGAGTATCGAATTCTCATAGCCATAAGAGCCAAAGATTTTGGGGATTAATAGCAATTATACTCTTATCCAAATGTCTCAGGTCAAAAGTCATATTACCCAGTTATTGTATACAGCAAACCTACCAAAATGCAACACACCACAACACAGCACAAATCATGAACAAAGTACCGACACACATAACACAGTAAATTTCGTGAAAGAAAGATATATCCCTCGAGGTTCTATGAGGTAACACAGACTTCATAGGCCACCCTCCTGACCTAAAAGAGATACGATGGATGGCAGAGGGTCCTAAAGTTGTTTTGCTGTTTCTTTTTAGATGTTCAGAACCGAGGACAAAGCCGTAGTAGAACAGTATATGAAGGACCACAATTGTGAATATAAGTGGTTAGACAATGATGATCTTTCCTACTGGCGGTATGGACCAGCATTTGCCAACCATCCAATCACAGGTACTGTGAAGAAGACCCGGTGAGCTATCCAATCGCAAGTGTTGGATAGGGGAATGTCATTCTATAGATGCAAGTGCACAGATTACAATGGCGTCAATGTTGATACGGTCACTGCTATTTCAAGCTTTACAGTGTTTTTGTCCGATGACAAACATGTCTCTTCTCGAATCCGTTTGTAAAAGTTTCCCTATCTTTTTTATTTTGTCTTCTTGGGGATTTAATTAACATAAGGTGTACCATGGGTGTTCACTCAAATGGAATTATTATTTTCATTTTCTTGTAGGAGAGAGAGTGTGGTTTAACCAGGCAACCACCGGTCATGCATCGTATTATTACGATCATCCTATGTATGCCGACAAGAATCTTCCCGAGAACATGTACCCTATAATGGCTTACTATGGCGACGGCAGTGTCATCAAACCGGAAGTGTTACAGCACATCCGGGATGTGCTTTGGCAAGGAACGGTTGGATTCCAGCTCCAGAAAGGCGACGTGTTGGTTTACGATAACTTTTACGCTCAACACAGCAGGCTTGGTTTCGATTGTGAAAGAACACTACTTTTTGCCATGACAAGCGATTGACCACTTGACATCCACATTCTTCACTGCCACGTGTATCCAGTGGTTACTCACCCAGTGGCCTTGGCAGAAGATTGTCGAAAATAGATCCTAGCAATGAAAAATTATCGTACGACATAGAAAAGAATGAAAAAATAAAAAAAATATCCTGTCAAGTCAAATAACTCAAATTACAAAATATTTGAATCATTTAAAAAGACAAATCCATAAGTTACACTAACTCTTCAAGTCCGCACCTTTTTGTCCTTCTGTGATGAAACCAAATTCATTCCTAAGCCAGGTGTTACAGGCCCCAGCTATATCGTGTATAACGGCCAATACAAATAACTAGATGACACCATGTTATATGTCTGATAAGATCCAACATTTTTTTCTTAGTAGCGTGGAGGCGGCTATGTTTCAGTGAGACATTCATTACAAAACTTGACTAAGCTCAAATGTGCATTTAGAGTGGTTTATACACGGCTCCATAACTATATCTATAGGGACTAAGTTAAGATTCAAAGTAAATTCTCGAAAATAATACAAAAAGGTACAACCAATGGGCCTTCGGAACTCAATATACCGCGCTAACGTGTTCATTGATATCCTAACAACTGAAGACCATATTCGTTGCAGGACAATATTATGGACGATGAATACTAGAAGTTGAAATTTTTGAGCTACTAATGTGTTATTCGGTAAGGGCGATAAACCGCTGCCTTGGTGATCGATTGAACAAATTGATGAAGTGGCTCAGCGAAGGTAACCAATAGACCTGGATTTTTTTCTTTGAAATGTTATACAGATATATTATAGGTACAAACACGACACAGACGAGGCTTGTATAATAAAAAAGTATATTACTCGACATTTATTGATTGTAACTCCTTTAGATGAATATTGCCAGCAATACCCTTTGGTTGAACTCAAGATTAATGACTTTAAATATTTGAAAACATTGTACCGGCTGTTACAACGTGGTGAAACTTCAGAATCGTTAACACTTTGACACCGGTACTCTCAGGACGGATTGCCATCTGTTTAAGGGGTTGTCAAGGAAACAACCATTAGACAACTGGTTGGATTACATAGAAAACTGTGATGGCTGAAGCTTCATTACCTCATTGTGTCATTGCGCGTAACCAACACACTTTTTCAAACGGATATTTCTCATCCAAGATGACAATACCCTCCTTATAAAACGTATTTTTTCAAAACCGTAGAGAATCTTAATTTTAATCAGGTAGCAAAAGTTTACTATAAGGATGAACGAAATATATCCAAGGGATTAAAAAACCAAAACTTTAGTAAATATAATAAAAATTGATTTTCAGGGATAAACTTGAATTAACATTACTCCAGAAAATTAATCTTTCATTCGAAATAACAAATGTATTTGCATTTTATATTCTTAAGAGGCAGAAATTAAAAGACTGATATTCCAAATAATAGCCAGGATCCATGAAAAATGATTAAATCAATATGAGCAAAACCTTCATTACAAACGAAATCTGTTGCACAGTATGACAACGCATCAAGCTTTGACAAAGTATCAAGTTACTCTCACATAAGCAAGCGATGTAATCTTTGAATATCAGAAAAACTCCACATTATCAATGCTGACAAATCTACCCAGTTAAACAAACACTCAAAGTTGATTTCAAAATGTCACCAGCAAAACAAATATTATTTATGAAATTTTAAAAACCCTACAAGTAGAATTGTACGTCCCGATCATACATTTATAAAAGTGTTGAGCAAAGAATCCCTTTCACTTCTTCTATCTGACGATTACATGATGCATGAAACTTAAGTAACAGATATCATTACTTTGTACTTGAAGTAATTTTTTGTTATTGTATGTATGTATGTATGTATGTATGTATGTATGTATGTATGTATGTATGTATGTACACAAACACTAAACTAAGGAAGTGTGACCTTAAATGGTCTCACGCTGTCTTCTCCGATATAGATCTTACCTATTTAATCCTCACCAACCGAGTCGTACGTTTTCCGTTTAATGATTCTACAAATTCTGTTCCATTTTACCATGTGTTCAGCTTGCCACACAGTATTTACTCATATGACACTTCAGCATAGTAAAACAAAGACTACAACTCAGAACTGACAACCAATAATATTGTTGATGTTGAGGTCAAACGTTTACAGTAATTTTTAAGACGTGTGGGGTTCATTTAGGAGCTTACGTAGCAAAACAAAGATATTGATTTACAAAATTAATCTGTCGCATTTTACAGATTACGTTTCTTGTCTGGTCACTTTTACTTAAATCACATATAATAATTGGTTAAATGATATTGCTTTACCTTTTGTGTAGGCATTCAGGGTCCCCTGAAGGCTACAAGGTTTTACAACTTGGACATGGCACACGGTACTAGACTATACTAGACACATGTAATCGCAGGTATATATCCGATGCATATGTAATAGACAACCACCAAGGGGTTGTTGTGCTCTAACTTAAACCATGATCCCTTACGAATTATGTCATCCTCTAGGCCTTCTTAAGCATCAACAACAATATTTGTCGACAGTTTGTAGAAAATTATCAAGAAACATTGATAAAATGAAAGTTATTCATCTGTGTATGCTTGTTTGTTGGTTTGTTTGTTTTTTCTTGGCACCCCTGTGGGCTATGATGCATGTTGGGAGGCATAGCCGGGAAGACAGAGTCCGCCCATGCAGAGCTAGTTTTTCATCAGCGAACCGCTGTGCAAGGTTCCCAAGACCGATTCTTTCCAGTATATGGTCCACCATATTCTGGAAAGAATCCGTCTAGGAACCTCGAACAGCGGTTCGCTGATGAAAAAGTAGCTCTGCGTGGCAGGGCTGTGTGTTCCTGGCTAGGCCTCCCATCACCACAGCCCTGACTGCCATAGGCAAAACCACAGTCACCTGTGTTCTATGCCGCTCTTGGCGTATCCGTCCCATAGACGTGTTTACATCAGGCATATGTACACACGTCCATGGGGCGCGGTATAGAACACAGGTGACAGTGCTCCGATTTGTAGGGCGCGAGTTCTCCGCTGAAAACAGCCTATTTTAAATCCATAATTGCTACGATCGCCGTTTTTTGAGCACGCTCAACTTGTCTAGGTACACGATATGCTGAGCTGCGCTTTTAAACTTACGCAAAGCCCAGTTTTCTCTCTCTATGGGAGGGGACCATCCGTATTAGCCGCCAATGTTGAATCTTCTCCCTTTTGAAACAGCGCCACCTCGCAACAACTACATTTTCAAACCAGAAACGTGTTTGAGCATATATATTTTAAAGGGCTACTGGCATGGAAATTAACGTGTTTTCTGATCCATTTTGTAGCATAGTCCATCTATTATCGACTTGTCGACTTTCTCTGCCATTTGTACATTTCTTGTGCATTAAATTAACATTTTAAGATGCGGTTTCGACTGGCAACTTGTAATTCTTCCGTCACTTGTTACGTCATTCCCGAAACGCAGTTCGCCCGCAGGCTGATGTACCGCTCGTACACAGCAATGACGTTTGCTCCCGGCTGATGCAGACTGTGACTGTTTTAGCGGACAAAGCGTCGGCATGAGTGACGTTTCCGAAAGCAGGCGACAGTAATACTTCCAAGTAGATATTAAGATAATGGCAATCATACCTATCCGTAATCCATAACACTAGGTCAAAATTCGTAATACACTAGTTATAAACATAGACACAAAACAGCACAGAACAGACAGTAAAGCACAAGTACACATATCAAAGTCAAATTCATGGGCGAGACAGCGACGGGCAGTGATATCACTATTGTGTCACCGGAGGGACGGTGATTATGTTGACCGGCGTTTCACCCTTTGTTTTTGCTTCAAGCGCTCAGAAAGGTCGACCTTTTCTAATTCCGTTCATATGCAAATACGAGTGTTACCACTTCCACAGGTTGGGGTATAAAGAGGACCATGGTTTGTTATATAATTGCACAAGAATTAGTGTTTTTTTACATCAAAATATCTATAATCAAAACAGTCGCTCTCATAAAAAAAAACAAATGAAATATGTACAATTACGCACTTGTCCGTCATTCTCAAAGAAGACAGTTTGCGCATCAGCCACAATGTGTTGATTGCACATACACATACGATTGTCTGTTGAAAAATACAGCTGAGATTTTGCTGTGCATGTCTACATAACTACATGATTTATTGCTATGAAATGTTACAGCCAGAAGTGTTACAGATGTTGCTGCCGCTACTATTACGGAGGAAATTTGCATCTCAGAAAACTTTCAGTGTGGTACAAAGTTCAGTACGTATTACAGTTTGTGAATTTTACGTAACCTGACTTTATGAATTCGAACAGTTTATATGTGTTAATTAGACTCTGTGACAAACAACACAAAATTGATGGTAACTTGGCACATAGGACCATCAAATTTACACATACTCTTTAGGTTAATTGTCGGAACTACCACAAAGTTAGTTGAGCAGATGTCAGCACAAGATGATGTCAGCATAAACAGATGTTTGCATAAACAAGTTGGAAGTTGAAGGGAGACGTCTCTAATAATTTATATATGTTGTTTTCGCCAGTGGTTAATTATTTACGAGAGTTTTTCCGGAAGAGTAACTTATGAAACAATTTCACTGATTAAGATTTGTAATTCATTATCCGCTGATTGTTTTTAGAGTTGTTTGTTTAATTAAGTTTTACCTTGAATTAGTTTAACGGGTTGAATCGAATTTCCATCTATAATTAAGTTAAGGAATTATACAGTTAGGTGTTAAGTTGATAGATCAGCCTTATATCATTAGCGGGCTCTTCTGTAAGCATCTTTGTCGAAGAAATAAAGATTCACATTTGTCATCCACAAGCCACTACTCCAGTCGATCTCTGGTATCCTGCTCGTAAGACGATCGAAGTCAGCGCTATAATACTACAGTTTTTGTTTTTTATTGTGCCTGTCTTTTGATGGATATCAAGACGTAATCGCGTGACATCAGGATAAACAAAGATATGCATGATATAACGCACATGGTGTGCGGGCCATGTATGGAACGCCGACACTACCTTCTGCTCTTCAAATATGCTTAAGTGCAAAAGTTAATAGTTGTGTATGTTGTAGGTAAACTTTAATATATTAAGTGCAAACGATAACTTGTCGATAAAAAACGTTTATATGTTGTGGATTAACTTTAATATATTCAGCGCAAACCTAAATATGTTGTGTTTAAAAAGTTTATATGTTGTGGTTGAATTTTAATATATTCAGCGAAAATCTTAATATGTTGTGTATAAAAAATATGGATAACCTTTATTACATTAAGCGCTAACGCTAATATGTTGTGTATAAAACGTCATTATGTTGTAGGTAAACTTGAATATATTAAGTGCAAACGATAATATGTTGTGTAAAAAACGTTTATATGTTTGTGGATAAACTTCAATATATTAAAATGAATTTGAAAATAGCTTGGAATTAAAACGTACTTGGGTACTAAGAAAAACGTTCCTGGTGATAGAAAATGGCGCCATTTGCATTCATCACAAACGTTCTACTTCCATAAAGTTTGCAACAATTTAACCAAATAATACGTTCACTGTGCCACAGTCAACATCGTCAGTGTTGCTGCGCTCCCATTGAAAAACTCACACGTACACTGACTGTTTGAACATTCTCATATTGCCTTTATCACATTTCCCGTCGATGAAACTGCATAGAACGCTATTTATTCTCGGGTCGGTACAACGATTTGTCTTTCCTACACTGAACGTGTTCTGTAAGTGAGAACAGTGGACGTCGTACAGGGTTAATTTTTTGCAAAATATATCAAAGGAGAACCTTTGCAATTGATGGAGTTGAAGTTTTATTTCTATCGCCAGAAACGTTTTTGAAATTCACTGTAAGCGCAAACGTTAAAGTGGCACTCCCTTTTGGTAACATTTTTAAAACATATTTTTTTTTAATGCCAAAGGTCGATATTTGACGTGGCGACTGCGCGCGGATCGCGAGATATCGATAAAAACATGTCGTCAAAAAGTAAAAGTTTGAATTCCTGTGGCCCACCTAAATTCAGCTTCCGAACATCGAACGTTCGACACTGGGGCCGTTGTCAACTAAGCTATGGAGTACGAGCCTACGCTGACGCTGCTGTACGCCACAGTACCACTCGCGTCGGTGATCGGTCATGCCCCGTGGGAGAAAGCCGAGTCTTACTGACTCGGCAAAAAATCGAAAAACAAACTGGTTGATGATTCAACCAGAATTTGCGTAGGTGACTAGCACTGTCATGTACGGTTGATACATAGCGGCCGCAGCGTGGTATGCATAGACGCATACCACGCGGCGGCCGCTATGTATCGAACCACGCGTAACTGTGTGGCAGACGACAAAATGTTGTCATCAGAGGCGGCTAATATTTTACACGTAAAAACTGATATCTATGTGGTATTGGTTAAAAATATAATACAACTGATTGAGAATAATGAAAACGACAAAAACTAAGGAGAAGTTTTAAAAAAACTTACCTGAGGTAAAGGCATAATGCTGTATATAAAGTCTTCGCAGTGGGAGGTAAATTAATTGCGTCGTTCGAACTTATTATGGACTCCCTAGAATATCGTCAATCAGCACAACAACAAACCTTCGGGGGATTTCGGGTCATAATCAGAAACGATCGTAACACTTCGGGATGTGAAAAATACGCTTAGGAAATGACATGTTTTTATCGATATCTCTTGATCCGCGCGCAGTCGCTACGTCAAATATCGACCGTTGGCATTAAAAAATGTGTTTTAAAAATGTTACCAAGTGGGAGTGCCACTTTAATATGTTGTGTATAAAACGTCAATATGTTGATGGTAAACTTTAATACATTAAGTGCACACGCTGATATGTTGAGTATAACACATTTTATATGTTGTAGATAAAGTCAATTATATGAACCGCAAACGTTGATATGTCTATGAAATGTTAATATGTTTATGCGCTCACACGCTTGTGTATATACGCTCACTCGCTCGCTTATGTATATGCATGTATATGACCAAATGCTATCATCAGGGAGGTTCTTTGGCAGGAAAGCGACGTGAAGGCTTTCAAAACATTTACGCTCAACACAGCAGACATAGCTACGATTGTGAAAGAATACTACTCGTTACCATGACAAGCGATTGACGACTTGACATCCACATACTTCACTGCCACATGTATCCAGTGGTTATCCACCCAGTGGCCTTGGCAGAAGTTTGTCGAAAATAAATCCTAGCCATGAAAAATTATCTTACAACATAAAAAAAGTGTAAAAATCAAAACTATCGTTTCAAGTCAAAATATTTGAATCATTGAAGAAGAAAAATGCATAAGCTACACTAACTCTTCAAGTCCGCTCCTTTTTGTCCTTCTGTGATGAAACCAAATTCATTCCTAAGCCAGGTGTTAGTTGGCCCTAGCTATATCGTGTATAAAGGCCAGTACAAATAACTATATGACACCATGTTATATGTCTGTTAAGATCCTAGTATATATGTGCACCATACCAACATTTTTTCTTAATGGCATGGAGGCGGCTATGTTTCAGTAAGACATTCATTACAAATCTTGACTAAGCTTAAATATGCCGTCAGAGTGGTTTAGACATAGCTATATCAATAACTATATCTATAGGGACTAAGTTGAGAGTTAAAGTAAATTCACGAAAATAATACAAAAAGGTACAACCAATGGACCTTGGAAACTCAATTTTCTGGTTTCCCGACAACTGAAGACTACATTGGTTGCAGGACAAAATTATTGACGATACTCTGATGTTTGCGACGTCATCAGTTTTGTGCTTGTACAATTTCTTGAATTTGCTGAGAGTCGATCGAGTGCATTTTGGTGTGTTGTAGTTATGACGCAAGGGGGAAAACAGTCGAACGGACAAACATTTTCGATCACAATGTCAGCCCCTTTTGCTCACTCTAAAAAGGGCGGAAAGAAAACCTGTTCTGGAATATGCATACATTAGCATTACGGTGATTTAAAAAAGAGGTTTGTGATTGGTCAGTATTTTTATCTTTTCCTGTGAACCAATGATTGTAATCCTGATGACTTCTTTCTGCATTGTTTGACATTCCACATAATTGTTACGATTATTTTAATTCAGATGACCTTTTTTGCATGGTTGGATTCCATCTCATTGTTTCGAAGTTCACCTGAAACTCGTACCTCATAGTAAAAATTTCTGGTGTTGGAAAGGGTCGCGGAAATTCTCTTTTGCCGAACGTCATCGCAAAACCAAGCAAGTATGCTATCATTTAAGTTCGTCACACTGAGAAGGCTTTGCCGATTTTTGCCGTTGATGCACGTGAATCAAACTGCATGGAGGTCTGTCCGGACCCAGCCCTGCGTGAACGGTTTCGGCATACGAACACGATTGGGTATATCGGCCCAGACTAGCGTTCGCATAGCAGGCCGAAAATGGTTGCCCGGTTCGACGTTCCCAGGAAACAAACTACCCGAATACCTCGCCGGCCCAAGGGAAAACATGCCAGCCGTTTATGAAGTCATCGAAGAGAAAGTGAAGATCGAGGAGTGGTCGTCCAGATGTCGAGAAATTATTGATGAAAAACTTCACGTCTACGGCACCATTCTCTTCAGAGGACTGCCGGTGGAAAATGCTGACGAGTTCTCTCGTTTTTTCAAAAACCTAGGATACACGAGTATGACGTACCAGGGGGGAGCAGGGGAGCGTACTGAGAAAGCTGACCAAGTTACGTCTGCGACTGACATCGACCCTCCTGCATACACGATAGAACCACACAATGAAATGGCTTACGCTGACCATGGTCCTTTAAAGGTGAGAATTTCAAATAAATGACGGGTATTGTTCATGACGCAAAAAAAACCAAGTTTATCTTATCTCAATACCCTTATTTTACTAAATAACATCTTGAAGAGCTAAATGGTGTGATATAACATTTGTTTCTATTAGGGGTCATTTTTCTGCTGTTCAACGTCTCAATAGCTTTTAGCGAACTGGTTTGCTGGAACTCCTTATTTTCAGTTATCTCATTGAAAAGTGTTTTGATACTATCATTCAGGATTTGACCTTGAAATAACGTACTTGGTCCTTCTTTCAGCTCGATACAAAAATTCATCTGTTCATTAGCCTTCATTATGCAAATATTTCAGTAATCATAAATTTGCCAATTACTAACCCGTATACACATTGGTTATCATCTCCCAAATTGTTATTCAAAGGCCGTTTGACCTGAAGCTTCCAGTTGTTATTGATGACACTATACACTGTTTTAAATAGTTTGTATTCCGTCGAAGTCCTCAAAAAATAAAAATGTTCATACGGCGACATGTATGTTTGGCACTGACCTAGACCCTGTGTATTGTCAATGGGAGAATGTTATCAAATATGTTATCTCCAAAATTGGTTTTGAAAGGTTATATAAGTTGAAATTTACAGTCAGAGGACAGTTTTGCGCAACAGAGGGGACGGGAAGTAGAAATCATCACAACCCAAATCTTTCGCCTCGAGGTGGCTGCTTGCATCAACTTGCGCCTGAAGGGGGTGCCGGAAATGGAAATGGCAGGACATGGGCAGGAATGAAAGTGCCAGAAGGTATTTGAAAAGAAATTTGAACTTCAATAAATTTTCAAGTCCCCCCTTTGCAATGTCAATGTTTTTCAGATCCCCTAGCATGTTGTAAATCTTCAAGTCCTCCTCTGAGACCCCCCTCCAGACGTGTTTGTGAATGCATCCTCACCGAGCAGAGGTCTTAGGCTACCCTTTCGCTGCTATGCCGTGGTGTACTTTATTATGTCTAACGAATGCCCTTCCTTCCCACTGAAACAGGCGATTCGCAAAGAAAAGCGCTAACTCTACATGGCACGGCTCTCTGTTGCACTGAAGATACCAGAGCTCCAAGCTTCGCTACAACGTCTTCCCCGATCCCGTAAACTCCAAGCAGCAATCTTAACCCGGCCCAATGTGTGAACTTGCTCCTTTGGTTCCGTATTTAACTTAAAAATTTATTAATGAATTGATGATACATATACCGCAGATATCAGACTTTAACAACTGTGGGGGTTTCTGGAGGCGCAGCCGATAACAACACACATCCATGCCACCTCAGCGCGTGTATGACACAAAAGGCCATTTAGATATATCTAGGGACACTGTGTACTTGCTTTGTTACCTGACTGAGGAAACAAAGATGGCGACGCCGAGACCCGATATAGCCAGAGTACAATGAATCAACCAATACTGCAAAATGGCTCTGCTGAGTCGTGCGATAAATGCTGTATAACATGAGAATTTTTATAACCACTACCTGTACAGGGCGCATCAATTTGTAGATACGACTTTCTTTGACTGAATGCCGTTATCGAGATTATAAAGGAAGTATGCACAGTCAGTTACTTCAGCTGGTATCGGTACCTTACCATAGGCTTTGTCCTATTTCCCCATTGTTAGGTATTCTTGTACTGCGACGTCCCTGCAAAACCTGGTAGAGGTGGCGAAAGTGGAATCACCTACGTCAGAGACACCTTACGAAACCTTGATCCGAAGGTTGTTCAAAAATTCGACAAATTAGGATTGAAATACTGTTACCACTCGCTTTCCAAGAACAGTAAAGATGCTTTCATGAGCTGGCAGGGGGTGAGTATCGAATTCTCATAACCATAGGAGCCAAAGATTTAGGGGATTAATAGCAATTATACTCTTATCCAAATGTCTCAGATCAAAAGTCATATTACCCAGTTGTATACAGCAAACCTACCAAAATGCAACACACCACAACACAGTACAAATCATGAACAAAGTACCGACACACATAACACAGTAAATTTCGTGAAAGAAAGATATATCTTAACGCAAAGGTAACACAGACTTCATAGGTTACCCTCCTGACCTAAAGGAGATACGATGGATGGGAGAGGGTCTTAAATTTGTTTTGCTTTTTCTTTTTAGATGTTCAGAACCGAGGACAAAGCCGAAGTGGAACAGTATATGAAGGACAACAATTGTGAATATAAGTGGTTAGACAATGATGATCTTTCCTACTGGCGATATGGACCAGCATTTGCCAACCATCCAATCACAGGTACTGTGAAGAAGACCCAGTGAGCTAGGCAATCACAAGTGTTGTATAGGAAATTGTCATTCGGATGCAAGTGCACAGATTACAATGGAGTCAATGTTGATACGGTCACTGCTATTTCAAGCTTTACAGTATTTTTGTCCGATGACCAACATGTCTCTTCTCGAATCCGTTTGTAAAAGTTTCCCTATCTTTTTTATTTTGTCTTCTTGGGGTTTTAAGTAACATAAGGTGTACCATGGGTGTTCTCTTAGATTGAATTATTATTTTCATTTTCTCGTAGGAGAGAGAGTGTGGTTTAACCAGGCAACCACCGGTCATGCATCGTATTATTACGATCATCCAATGTTTGCCGGCAAGAATCTTCCCGAGAACATGTACCCTATAATGGCTTACTATGGTGACGGCAGTGTCATCAAACCGGAAGTATTACAGCACATCCGGGATGTGATTTGGCAAGGAACGGTTGGATTCCAGCTCCAGAAAGGCGACGTGTTGGTTTACGATAACTTTTACGCTCAACACAGCAGGCTTGGTTTCGATTGTGAAAGGACACTACTTTTTGCCATGACAAGCGATTGACCACTTGACATCCACATACTTCACTGCCACGTGTATCTAGTGGTTACTCACCCAGTGGCCTTGGCAGAAGTTTGTCGAAATAAATCCTAGCCATTAAAAAGTATCGTACGACATAGAAAAGAGTGAAAAAATAAAAACATATCATTTCAGTCAAATAACTCAAATTACAAAATATTTTAATCATTTAAGAAGACAAATGCATAAGTTGCACTAACTCTTCAAGTCCGCTCCTTTTTGTCCTTCTGTGATGAAACCAAATTCATTCCTAAGCCAGGTGTTTCTGGCCCTAGCTATATCGTGTATAAAGGCCAAAACAAAACACTAGATGACACCATGTTATATGTCTGATAAGATCCAACAATTTTTTTCTTAGTGGCGTGGAGGCGGCTATGTTTCAGTGAGACATTCATTACAAATCTTGACTAAGCTTAAATATGCAATTAGAGTGGTTTAGACATAGCTATATCAATAACTATATCTATAGGGACTAAGTTAAGATTCAAAGTAAATTCACGAAAATAATACAAAAAAAGTTACAACCAATGGACCCTGGAAACTCAATATACCGCGCTAATGTGTCAATTGATTTCCTAACAACTGAAGACTGTATTCGTTGCAGGACAATATTATGGACGATAAATATTAGAAGTTGAAATTTTTGAGCTACTTATGTGTAATTTGGTAAGGGCGATAAGCCACGGCCTTGGTGATCGATTGAATAAATTGATTAAGTGGCTTAGAGAGAGTAACCAATAGACCTGGATTGTTTTCTTTGAAATTTTATACAGATATATAATAGGCACAAACACGACACAGACGAGGCTTGTATAATAAAACAAGTATAATACTCGACAATTCTTGCTCGTAACTCCTTTAGATGAATATTGCCAGCAATACCCTTTGGTTGAACTCAAGATTAATGACTTTAAATATTTGAAAACATTGTACCTGCTGTCACAACGTGGTGAAACTTCAGAATCGTTAACACTTTAACACCATTACTCTCAGGACGGATTGCCATCTGTTTAAGGGGTTTTCAAGGAAACAACCATTACACAACTGATTGGATTACATAGAAAACTGTGATGGCTGAAGCTTCATTACCTGTGACCTCAATGTGTCATTGTGCGTAACCAACACACTTTTTCAAACGGATATTTCTCATCCAAGATGACAATACCCTTCTTATAAAATGTATTTTTTCAAAACTTAGAGAATCTTAATTTTAATCAGGTAGCAAACGTTTACCATAAGGATGAACGAAATATATCCAAGGGTATAAAAAATCAAAACTTTAGTAAATATCATAAAAATTGATTTTCAGGGATACTTGAATTAACATTACTCCAGAAAATTAATCTTTCATTCGAAATAACAAATGTATTTGCATTTTATATTCTTAAGAGGCAGAAATTAAAAGATTGACATTCCAAATAATAGCCAGGATCAATGAAAAATGATTAAATCAATATGAGCAAAGCCTTCATTGCAAACAAAATCTGTTGCACAGTATGACAATGCATCAAACGTTGACAAAGTATCAAGTTACTTTCACATAAGCAAGCGATGTAATCTTTGAATATCAGAAAAACTCCACATTATCAATGCTGACAAATCTACACAGTTAAACAAACACCCAGAGTTGATTTCAAAATGTCACCACCAAAACAAATATTATTTATCAAATTTTAACAACCCTACAAGTAGAATTGTACGTCCCGATCATACATTTATAAAAGTATTGAGCAAAGAATCCCTTTCACTTCTTCTATCTGACGATTACAGGATGCATGAAACTTAAGTAACAGATATCATTACTTTGTACTTGAAGTAATTTTTTGTTATTGTATGTATGTATGTATGTATGTATGTATGTATGTATGTATGCATGCATGCATGCATGCATGCATGTATGTATGTATGTATGTATGTATGTATGTATGTACACAAACACTTATTTAAGGAAGTGAAACCTTAAATGGTCTCACGCTGTCTTCTCCGATATAGATCTTACCTATTTAATCCTCACCAACCGAGTCGTACGTTTTCCGTTTTAATGATTCTACAAATTCTGTTCCATTTTACCATGTGTTCAGCTTGCCACACAGTATTTACTCATATGACACTTCAGCATAGTAAAATAAATACTATAACTCAGAACTGACAACCAACAATATTGTTGATGTTGAGGTCAAACTTTTACAGTAATTTTTAAGACGTGTGGGGTTCATTTAGGAGCTTACGGAGTAAAACAAAGATTTTATTGATTTACAAAATGAATCAGCCATTTTACAGATTATGTTTCTTGTCTGGTCACTTTTACTTAAATCACATATAATGATTAGTTAAATAATATTGCTTTACCTTTTGTGTAGGCATTCAGGGTCCCTTGAAGGCTACAAGGTTTTACAACTTACTTTGTAATCAAAATCGACATTGACTCGTATCATTAGTCACGTCATGATACTAGGCTTGGAACACGGTATTTTTTGAAGACAGTGTATGAAAAGCTTGATTTATTTGCACTGACGCTAGACTTTACGGAAATCTGTGCTCTATGATGAGCACATGTAGGATCTAGTCATGATTACAATATCGTAAGTATGCAGTGATGAACGATCGTTGCTCGAAAGGGGTCACGAGGGGTGGCAGCAAGATATCCGTTCCATGACCCTCAGCAACATCGCAGTAAATATATTTACCTTACATGAAAGTCGTCGGCTAGCGAATGATAACAAGATTTCAAACGATAGTTTGGACGCAGAAATTGCCGTAGAATTTACTGAACGGCCAAAGCTTTATCTTTAAATATTATTAAGCGAATTCAATGACAAAAAGACGAAAACTGAAACGTGGGCAAAGTGCACTGAACCAGGTTGGGGTAGAGCATAGTCCCTCCAAGAGGGACTGTGGGTTGAGTAACGTGACTGAACGGCACGATTTCAAGGTATCAAGGAAATTTAGTAAATAGTGTCGCAGTTGCTATGACCTATTTGCTCTTCAGATAATGTGACCTCCTTCTCCACCTCTGTGATTGGTTAATGACCTGAACTTGTGACAAAAAAAATTGTCAATCATCCCGTTGACGGACAAATGTCACGCGTATGCAAGGCAGGGGGACACCGCTTCACTGCACCGCAAGATTCATGAGTCTGGTATCTCGTAGCGTCCAAGTAAAAATCGGACCGAGGAAGTCGAGCTGGTTCGTTCTTCTTTTGATTACTTTCTGCATTTTGTCTGAAAGGCGGTAAAATCGCCTTTAAACAACGATCGTGACGTCTCTCTATTGAAACCGGAGGTAAATATCACTCGCAACAGACAGAAATAAGTTTCCTTTTATCAATATTTCTTTGATAATTTTCCACACACTGTCGACAAATATTGTTGTTGATGCTTAAAAGGGCCTAGAGGATGACATAATTGGTAAGGGATCATAGTTTAAGTTACAGCACCACATCCCCTTGGTGACATCCCCTTGGTGGTTGTCTATTACATATACAGCGGATATATACCTGCGATTTTATGAGTCTAGTATTGTCTAGTACCGTGCCATGTCCAAGATAAAAATTCATGTAAGGTGCGCAGCAACAAAGTGTAATGCCCTCCCCTGCAGAGATTTTATCTCGAGGCGTCTCTCGCGTGACCAAGGCGTGTGAAGATCATTGACTCAGATCCTACGAGAAGCAGATAAGAGATAGTGTGATACTTTTAATATTATTGGTTAAGATTTCAATGAGAACAATCGAGTAAGGAATACTAGTATTCGGCAGTGTCTAATACCTGGATTGGACTCGCAGACTGGACTCAGCCCACGACTGGACTCAATCCACAAGTCTAGTCCACGAATCTTTTTTATAACTAAATACACAAACAATCTAACAGACATCCGTTCAAAGATAAGTCCACGTGGACACTACGGACAACGGATAATCAGAAACTAGAGAACTGTCTCGAAGCAACTAAAATTGAGATGCGGAAATTCCTTTTGCAACCCATATCAATAACAACATGACTCGAGCTGAAAAACTTCACTTAACAATCTGTCAAAAAAACAAATCACAGTAAAGCCCTTCGATAAAGGAAGAGGAATAGCAATTATGAATACAACAAATTACATTAAAGATAGGAATAGGCAGTTAATAAACACTAACTACTACTGTAAAGCAACACAGGATGATATAAACCATACAGTAGAAACGGTGTATAAAATCATTAAAAGCATGTGTGACATGATAATCATTGACGGAGCGACTTTTATCTTCCTCAATCCCCAAAACCAAACACGTTCGCCCACCAAGTTAGTATCTTATACCAAAAATACACAAAACCCCTACGGAAAAAAACAATCTTTGTCGGACGGCTGTTGCGACCAAACAAACCATACCTCCGAATTTCTAGACTTTTTTATAAAACCAATCGTCCAAAGACAATCATATACGTCAAGGACACAAAAGACTTCATCAACAAACTAGAATTAATTGAAATAGCAGAAGTTCTAATCTGGTAATATTGGACGTCCTATGTACACAGACATGCCACAAAATGAAGCTATTAACGCAGTGACCGCGGCACTGGAATCAAAAACTGTACCAACAAACACATAAGATATTCAAAAATCCACCAACAAGCTACATGCAAACCTAGTGTCGCTTATTCTGAAACACAACATATTTGAAATAAATGGAGAATACTGTAAACAAATCTGTGGTTGCAGCATGGGGTCTTCAGCGTCTCCTGACATAGCTGACATCACATTTCATGAAACGGAGAAAATAATTTTAAATCTCCACTCCGATCAAATATTCCTATGGAAACGTTACAGAGACGACATCTTCATGATTTACACGGGAACAAAACGTGAATTTCAAACCTTTGTCAGGGAGTGCAACACACTGCACCAAATTCAAATTCACGTTTCAGTATTCTATTGACAAAATCTCATTCCGTGACTTAACAGTCATAAATGTCAGAGATATAATCGAGAGAGAGAAGGCTCGATTTCAAAACCAACACAAACCGATCGACACGTTCCAATACTTATTGAAAAATTCATGTCACCCACATGGCACTTTCAAAGGCTTCATTAAAGCTGAACTCCTCCGATATGCTCGAACATCAACAACAACATGTACTTATTGAAAAGGTCAATTGTTTCACATGAAAACTTCTTCAACGACATTATAGAAAAAGAGAAACACCTCGTATCAAACAAGATGTTTATCTTACCATAGAGAAAGATAGATAGAGTGGCAACGGGTATTGTTTAAGGCGTGAAGCGGTTACATAGCCCATCAATGTTCGCCTCGCTTCAGGTTGCTCTCGCCTCTCTTTTCCGAAGAGTGCCGACCATGAATCCTTCGGTAGTTTTCGGATTTTCGTCAATTGTAAAGCAAAAGTATGTTCGGCAAAGTTTGTGTTGTTGTTGTCGTGTGGTGCTGAGCAGAATTGACGTGCTGGCAAAAACGGGAGTGTTTTGAGCTTCAGGAAAACGAGTTTTACCGTTTTAAAAATTCCTCTCATATTTTTATGAATATATAATGAGTGTGTTTGAACCAAATTTGAAAGTCTTTTATCGATACTGTCTGGTTTTACTCAATGGTTTACGGTCAGTCGTACCCTCTTTTACACGTGCGTAAAGGAAGGACATGTTTATGAAACTGCTGGCGTGTTATGTTTTGATTGGCGTGAAGCAGTGTTTCTGGCCTGAGAGCTCACAAAGTAACTATGGTTGCTGGCAGTACGATGCCATCTCGTCGTATTTTTCGCATAATCTCGTGTAATCATCAACCACAAACAAAGCCTCCAAAAAGTTTAACACCTTTGGAGCTCATTTTAATATGAAAAGCCAATAGTCTACCAAGACGACCATGGAACAAAAGGCATGCAAGTGTTGCTACTCTGTCTATGTTACTCTGTGATCTTACAAATCGTCAACGGTACATTACCGACAAAGATAAGAGGAATGACGTAAGAAAAAAAGTGGTTTTCACACCGACCTTCAGTCTTTTCATCAAAACCAGTCAAATCAAACAATGTCTAATAAATAATCGGAAAATAATGGACGTCGATCAAACATTGGCCAAAGTTTTTTTTCCAGTAAAACCTGTCATAGCATACAAAAGGAATTAAAACATACAAGGCATCCTCGTTCAAGCACAAATCAAGCACGAGGATAAAAATGAACATGAATGGTCTGAACAACAAACCACTCAGAGTTCAGACCACAACATGACCATACTGGCATCTCTATTTGATGAACAATTGCTACCATCAAACTAACTTATGGAAAACAGAATACTTTGAGCGACTGATGAAGGAACCACACACTTGTTCCAAAACACCGTTAAGACGAATCATTCTAATATGTAACCGGTTTTTCCAAAGGACAAAAAATCACATGACTAGGGTCAAAGCAGTATCGATTAATCGATGTCTCGCCAGGTTTCTCCATATTATGAAACCACATTGATCGATTCAATAGACCGCATCACTAACAAAGGTAGAAAACGGTGTGTGAAGTTGCCCTCACTTTCCTTTATATACAGTTCATGAACCCAGTCCATAATCCTGTTCACGAGTCCAGTCCATGTTTTAGACTGTGCCGTGATATTCTTTGGTGTAATCTTATTTAACCTTAAGAAACAATCAAAGAATGGCTGGAAAATTATCACGTGATAACTAATGTAATTATGTAAGTCTAGAGACGTATTTAACTTTGTAGAGAACTTAGATTAGAGATATTACAGATCAGATTTAGAGACCTGGCGTGTTACGCTTGCCATCTTGAATAAAATTTAAGGTTGTGTTCCAATCTACATCTTGATGCGTTAGCTTCAGTTACTGAAAGCATTACGATCCAGGCAGGTACCTCAACTCGTAATTCCCAAAACTATGAGCGCGACAATTTGATGTTAAGAACAATCGCCCGAGCGTCCACGGTGAGTTCGATATTTGAAACATCATCAGTTTGTGATAATACTACTCCTTGAATACCTGAGGGTCGATCGAGTGCATTTCGGTGTGTTGTAGCGACGATTTACGTGGGGGGAAGTCGAATGGACAAACATTTTCGATCGCGATGTGAGCCCCTTTTGCTCTTTCTGAAAATGTGCGTGAAAAGCTGTTCTGGAAAATATACATGTAGGGTAACGGTGATTTACAAAAGAGGCTTGCGATTGGCAGGTGCCGCCAACTAAGCTGTTCGTGCAAAAAGGTGTTCGTGCGCAATTTTTCAGCGGGCGGGCAAATTTCAAAACTAATCAGCGGGCGGGGAGAAAAAGTCAGTATTTACTGTGGTCGGGGAAGAAATTTCATTTTTTCAGTGGGAGAAAATTTTTTACAGTGGGTGACAGAAATAGGGAAAAGTCTTGCTTGATAGAACTTGTGGGGAGATATAAGCGCCTAACTTAGAGGAGCGCAATGTTCTAAGGTATAGTACTAGCTGCTTTCAAGGTCTTGCGCTGTCTTTGATTGCCTAAAGGACATTAAGTTGGCAATTGGGAATGTCAGTAGTGGGGAGAGGGCAGTGGGGAGCTTGAATTGTTGTGGGGAGTGGGGAGCGGACAGACCATAGATACTGGAGGACAGTGGGCGTCAAAATTCAGTGGGAGGGCATTTTTCCCGTGTATGCTAGTGGGAGGGCAGTTACGAACAGCTCTAATTTCCCCTCCAAATTTTAGGTCAAGGTCAAAAAAAGTAAAATCGGTATAGCAGCCTTTAAAACATGTGTTGTGATGATTTGCGAAACTGATGAAATCTACCGGTTGGCGGCACCTGGATTGGTCAATATTCTTATCTCTTCCTGTGAACCAATGATCGTAATTCTTTCTACACTGTGGGACAGTCCACAAAATTGTTGATAAGTTCATCTGAAACTCGCATCTCACAGTCTTGGAAAGGGTCGCATAAACTCTCTTTTGACAAACGTCATCGCAAAACTGAGCGAGTATGCTATCATTGAAGTTCGTCACACCGAGAAGGCTTTGCCGATTTTTGCCGTTGATGCACGTGAATCAAACTGCATGCAGGTCTTTCCTGACCCAACCCTGCGTTAATGGTTTCGACATACGAACACGATTGGACATACCCGCCCAGACTGGTGCTCGCATAGCAGGCCGAAAATGGCTGCCCGGTTCGACTGTCCCTAGAAACAAACTACCCGAATACCTTGCCAGCCCAAGGGAAAACAAACCTGCCGTTTATGAAGTCGTTGAAGAGAATGTGAAGATCGAGGAGTGGTCGTCCAGATGTCGAGAAATCATTGATAAAAAACTTCACGTCTACGGCACCATTCTCTTCAGAGGACTGCCAGTTGAAAACGTTGACGACTTCTCTCGTTTTTTCAAAAAGCTTGGATTCTCGAGTATGACGTACCAGGGCGCAGCGGTGGAGCGGACTGAAAAAGCTGACCAAGTTACGTCTGCGACTGACATCGACCCTCCCGTATTCACGATAGAACCACACAATGAAATGGCATACGTTGACCACTATCCTTTAAAGGTGAGAAATTATATCAATGACTTATATTGTCAATGTAACAACACGTTTATGCCTCGACATAGAAATCGTATTAATTGCAAGAATAACAACCACAGCAAAATGGTGTGATATAACATTTGTTCTATTCTGTGTCTGTTTTATCCTAAAAGTAGTATATATTTGACTTTGCAATAACGTGCTTATTACTTTTTCGGCTCGATACAAGAATTTTAGCAATGAAGAGATTATTGGCATTCCGTTATGCAATTGTATTCCAGTCGTTTGATCACTTTGACTGGACTAATTGGCAGCGTCTCGATAGCTTCTAGCAATTGGCTGGCTGAAACTTATTATTCTCACTGAATTATTTCCAAATAGCCAATCAGTTAAAGTATAGCCCAAAGTTCCAAACTGCCTTAATTTCTGTAAATGATGACAATCTAGCGATAAGATATAATTCTCCTAGCCGCTGTTCATTGCCACCTTGATAAGGGTCTCTATCAACCAGCTAAGGAAGCAGTCATTTTTACGGCCAAGGGGGGTCAGAGAAATGTGAGGGGGTCACTCAAAAAATTGAAAACTTCAAGGGGGGTTACTCAAAATGTGGAGAGGAAGAAGGGGGATCACTCAATTTTTTGTGCCAAATAAATTGAAACATCCCTCAGATTGCACCATTGCACGCATCAATTTCTCAAAATTTTTGAAGCGAGAACCCCCTCTCGAGCTCTTTTCATAACCGATAGCGTAGTAACTAACCGAAAGCGTATCAAACCCGATAACGTAGTAACGAACCGATAACGTAGTAAATTTTTCTAACCGATAACGTATCAATATATTTACCGATAACGTACCAATGAAACAGTAACGGATTAAATCAACTGATAACGCAGAAAAGTCAACCAAAACCGCATCAAAACAACCAATAACGTATCAGTTAACTGATAATATCTGATTAAGAGATTCATGGGGAGCGATAGCTCGATTAATTTATAGATAGATATATATTTGATAGGTAGATAGAAAGGTAGATAGATAGATAGATAGATAGATAGATAGATAGATAGATAGATAGATAGATAGATAGATAGATAGATAGATAGATAGATAGATAGATAGATAACCGAAAGCGTATCAATGGTGCAATCTGAGGGATGTTTCAATTTATTTGGCACAAAAAATTGAGTGACCTACACATATTGCAAAAATGATGCGATGTCGCGGTTTTTTCTTCTCAATTGTTTATTCTTCAACAAACAAGAAGGCTCAAAAACATGAAAACGAATGCACGCAGAGATAAATGCACAGCAGTGTTGCTTTAGTATTTTTGTATAGCAACAGTTCTGCGGTTTGACTTTTAGTGCAGCAATCACAGTGTTATCAGTTTAATATAACAGTGACATATGTTTAAAGTTCTGAATGGAATGTTATTGTCAGTTATTTTGTTTACAGTTCTGTTTTGTATGGCACTATGTTATGCACTATCATCGCGTATTTTTGTTGTTATGTTTTTGGGTTTTTGTTCATTTTATTTCCTCATGAGCAGAAAAAAAAGGTTTGACGCGGCGAGTCTGAATCGACGCGCGCGAGGATGAGAAACAAACTTTTTATTTTTCTTAGCCTAAGCGGTTTTTTTTTCTATCAGCAATATATATGCATAACTACTCAATAATTTTGCTATGTCTTCGTAATCGTACCGCCCTCAGCCTCTCGCGTGTTCTTCCCCTGTACTTTCAAATTCTGCCCAGTCAGATATCCTAGTGAAAACCCTATCATGATACCCATCCAAATTAAACAATGTACAATATGTTGGGAACTGTTTATAGCGTGAGATTTATATCAATACTTTGTTATGACTTTGAATTTCATTTTGATTTATACCTTTTCATGAATCAACGGATGATAATCTAGCAGGGTACATCAGGATTTAAAAGGTCTTTACTATTGCTGTATTTTGTGAATTTTACAAATACGTGTATTGGTGTTTAACCTTTCTAAGGAGGGCCACTCGAAATTTCTGACTTCGAAAGGGGTTACTCAAAATTCATCATGGTTGGCAAGGGGTTACTCGAAATTTCAGAATTTCCGATGAAATTTCTCCGACCCCCACCCCAAGGCCGTAAATAATGACGGCTCCCTAACTTAACTACCCTTGTCAAGGAATCACGGGGGGTCAATCGTTCAAGTACTGTAACAATGGATTATGGACGTGTATTAAAGTACACTTCCGAATGGTGGACTGGCAACATGAATTGGGAAGAATGCATGACAATCATTTAGCTAATATTAGCCAAATACAATTACCAGAGCTAACATTGAACTTTCAAATATTTATTCTTCCAGCCTATGTTCATATTTTCATTTTGGATATCTAATTTTATTGATTTTGGACTTCTCGCCGACTTGTCGTTTCAAACCTTCCATTCTTTAAGCTGCTTTCGAGGTTTAGCCTAACACTCGCTCCTGTATTTGCCTTCGATCGACTATCCAGGGAACGCTGCGACCACCTTTGGTATGGCCGCCAGCCCCGCATTTTATTCTTCGGGGATAGTCTAATCGATTCCATCTTTAGCATCTCTAATAAAAGAGGATATAATTCGAGCATAGACAGTAGCTCTACTGTCTATGGTTGGAGGTACAGTTGCTGATATTCGCCAAGCCTAGCCTCTCCTAAGTTACTATGTAAGCTGAAAGCGTGGCATATAGAATACACCGTAATCAAGGAGAGGTCTTACGCTACTCTTTCGCTGCTATGCTGTGGTGTCATAGTCATGTCATAGACGTATGCCCTTTCCTCCCACTAAAACAGGTGGTTCTAAAAGAAAAGGGCTAACTCTATGTGGCACGGCTCTGTGTTGTAGTGAAAATACCAAAACTCCCAGCTTCCCTACAACGTCTCATTACGCCCCGTATGCTCCCGTCCGAATTCTAAACCCGGCACAATGAGTGAACTTGCCCATGGTTTGATTCCGTATTTAAGTTAAGTTTTATTAATGAATTAATGATACAAATACTGTAAATATCCGACTTAAATAAATGTAGGGGGTATCTGGAGGCGCAGCCGATAACATACACAGCCCCGCCCTGCAACCTCAGTGCATGTATGGCACAATAGGCCGTTTTGATAGATCGGGGGACATTGTGTACAAGTACTTGCTTTATAACCTGACTGAGGAACAAAAATTGGCGAGCGACGTCGAGACCAATAGTGAAACATTACCCTGCTTAGTTGTGTGATTAATGCTAGAAGATAAATATAACATGAGGCATTTTAAACCATATCATAAGAACTTCAAAATCAATTTTTACATTCATTCGTATATTAAATTGCACTTTCGCAATCCCACTTTTTAAAACAAATAATTATCATTAACGTCGAGACAATATATACTACCTGTAGAGGGCGCACCAATTTGAAGATATGACTTTCTTTGACAGGATGCTTCTATCGAGATTACAAAGGAAGTATGCACAGTTATTTTAGCTGTAATCAGTGCCTCACCAAAGGCTATGGACTATTTTTCCACCGATAGATATTCTTCTACTGCGACGTCCCAGCAAAACCTAGCGGAGGTGGCGAAACTGGAATCACCGACGTCAGGGATATCTTACCAAAACTTGATCCGAAGGTTGTTCAAAAATTCGACAAATTAGGGCTGAAATACTGTTACCTCTCGGTTTCCAAGGACGCCAAAGATGCTTTCATGAGCTGGCAGGGGGTGAGTTTTACGATCATCAATAAGAGCCAAAGATTTTTTGAGATTAAGGGCAATCATAAAATTCCGTTATCCTAATGTCACAGGTCAAAAGTCATATTACATAGTTATTGTATACGACAAGCCCAGCGAAACACAACACAGTCCAAAATAGCACAAATCATAAGCAAAGTACCGGCGCACATAACACATTCAAATACGTGAAAGAAAAATGTATCTTAACATACAGGAAACAGATATTTAATAGGTCGCCCTCCTGACCTAAAAGAGATAACATGGATTTGAAGGGGTCTTAAAGTTGTTGTTTTTTCTGTTTAGATGTTCAGAACCGAGGACAAAGCCGAAGTAGAACAGTATATGAAGGACCATAATTGTGAATATCAGTGGTTGGAAAATGATGATCTTTCCTACTGGCGGTATCTACCTGCATTTGTCAACCATCCAATCACAGGTACTGTGAAGAAGACCCGTTGAGCTAGCCAATCAAAGTAAAGCAAGGGGTACTGTCATTCTATGGATGCAAGCGGACAGATTACCGGGGCTTCCATGTGGATACGGTCACTGCTATTTCATTCACAACGTTCTTTTTGGCTAAGAACAAACATGTCCGTTCTGGAACCCTTTTGGCATTTTTTTTTTATTTTTCTTTGAGTTTCAATTAATATAAGGTGTATCGTGGATGTTCTCTCAGATGAACATTACTATTTTCTTTTCTTGAAGGAGAGAGAGTGTGGTTTAACCAGGCATCTTCCAGTCACGCATCGTATTATTACGATCATCCAGTGTGGGCCGGCAAGAATCTTCCCGAGAATAGGTACCCTTTTACGGCTTACTATGGCGACGGCAGTGTCATCGAACCGGGAGTGTTACGGCACATCCGGGATGTTCTTTGGCAGGAAACGGTTGGTTTCCAGCTCCAGAAAGGCGACGTGCTGGTTTACGATAACATTTACGCTCAACACAGCAGGCTTGGTTACGATTGTGAAAGAACACTGCTCGTTGCCATGACAAGCGATTGACCAATTGACATCCACATTCTTCACTGCCACGTGTATCCAGTGAATGATATTAAATTGTGCTTAGTGCTAGCATCAGTCGAATTTCACTTTCGTTATTGCAGTCTGAAAATTTATTTCATATAAAATATCTCTTCTGACGATGTTAGATCTTTCACGAACGAATTATGTAATCATCAGCACTTTCCCCATAAAAGGACAGGAAACACTTGTGACGTTATCTCATCAGACCACCAAGGTGCTTCCGATGGACAGGTCACAGCGACAATATAGTAAGTATAATCTTCATTCAGCGGATAGAGTGCTAACCCTTCGTAAGGAAGAAATCAATGTCTGGTTCTGCCAAAATGTTTTATTTGAGTCTATCTCCAATTATTAAAAATACGTGTCACGTCATTCCTTTAATGGATGCGCATGACATGCACAACGCTTCCAGAGAAATGTACTACCTAAATCAAAACCTGTGCTTTCCTTATCAACATTTCACATTAAAATGCCTCTTCACTTTAACATTTACAGGCTACTTCCTCAGACAGTAAAGCCTTTTGTGCTTTCTCTTTCCTGCCAATTTTGAGTCAAATAACAGGAATTGAGAGAGTTAGAGAGAAAGAGACAAAAGGGCAGAAGGACAGAGAGACAGAGACAGAGTGAGAGACAGAGAGAGACAGAGAGAGAGGGTTTGAGAATGTGTGGCACAGACATGCAGAAAGAGACAGTTAGACTGACAGGACGACAAACTTATTACAGAAGGAAAGGTTGACAGTCATCTAAGCCAGGCCAAGCCTATGTGCAGGACAGAAGGTGTATGTAACACATGTTAAAATTGTTCTCTCTCTCTCTCTCTCTCTCTCTCTCTCTCTCTCTCTCTCTCTCTCTCTCTCTCTCTCTCTCTCTCTCAGTATACTGATGTCCTCGTAGGAAATTACAGTACTTGATGCTAAAGCAGAGCGTTATAAATAATATATATATATATATATATATATATATATATATATATATATATGTAACAATATGTATAACAAATTATTGGAACTACTAAGAAATACGTTGATCAAGTTTCATGTATCTCACTTTCTTTATGCGTATGTCATAGCCATCCGAATTGGCGCAAAATTTAATATTTCAGGCTCATAGCGTCCTTGAACATGATCAATCCTGCCGCAGTTCCACTCGATTTGGATTGTAACAATGCTGGCGCCACGAAAAACCAGCATGGTATCGACAACACGGTCTAACTCGCTTACACATTCAAAACTTCACCCAGTAGCTTATCCCCGTGGAGTAAGTCTGCGTACTACCCATGTTCTATTGTATTTCAACCACTTGTAATGTTAAGCTGTTATCATCATTTTAATGTATTCATAGCATGGGTATTCGACATAGCCACGACATAGACTAGGTCGGGCTAATACACTCAGGGAGTAGAGCCACTCACAGGCAGACTAGCATTTGCTATTTTCCGTTTCCGTTAACCCTTCTTCACAGCACAGATGTCTATTTATTTCTGATCTGTAATTTTTGGTTATAATTGGGTAATAAAGGTGGTGATGATGAGTGTCGTACATTTCCCATTTAATGATTCTACAATTTCTGTTCCATTTTACCATATGTTCAGCTTACTACATAATCTTTAGTCATATGACACTTCAGCAAAGTAAAACGAAAACTATAACTCAGAATTGACAACCAATGATTTTGTTGATGTTTAGGTAGAATGCGCCTCGGGGAGACATATTCAGACTCTCAAACTTTTACAGTAATTTTTAAGTCTACCACATGCGGGGTTCATTTAGGAGTTTACGGAGTAAAAGAAAAATGTATTGATTTACAAAATGAATCATTCATACTACAGATCCTTTTTTCGTCTAGTCACTTTTACTTAAATCATATACAATTATGAGTTAAATGATATTGCTTTACCTTTTGTGTAGGCATTCAGGGTGCCCTGAAGGCTACAAGGTTTTACAACTTAGGCCTACTTTGTAATCAACATTGATATTGACTCGTATCATCAGTCACATCAAAATACTAGGCTTGGAACACGCTGTTGTTTAACCTAGAGTGTGAGGAGGTTGACTTGTCGACACTGATCCTAAATTTTACGGAAAACGATGCTATATGATGAGCATTGAATTTCGCAGGATCACAGTCATGATGACAATACCGTCAGTGCACCATGATGAACGATCTTTGCTGGAAATGGGTCACCAGGGTGGCAGCATGATAACCGTTCCATGATCCTAAGAAACATCGCAGTAACTATATTAACATATAGTTAATGCCCGTATTCGAACCTCCTTGATAATGACCGTACTCGAACAAAAGTTGTCAGCTAACAAATGATAACAAGAGTTCAAACAATAGTTTGGACGCAGAAATTGCCGTAAAATTTACAGAACGGCCAAAGTTTTAAAATTATTAAGCACATCCAATGACAAAAAGACGAAAACTGAAACATAGGTGAAGTGCACTGAACCAGGGTTTGGGTAGAGCACAGTCCCTCATGAAGGGACCGTGGGTAGAGCAACGTGACTGAACGGTACGATTTCAGGGGATCAAGAAAATCTAACAAATAGTGCCAGAGTTGCTATGACCTATATGCGCTTCAGATAATGTGACCTCCTTTCTCTGTGATCGGTTAATGAACTGAATTTCTGACGAAACAAAGCTTGTCAATCATCCCGTTGAAGGACAAATGTCATGCATGCATATGCAAGACACGGGGACACCGCTACATTGCACAGTAGCATTCATGAGTCTGGTACCGCGTAGTGTCCAAGTAAAAATCGGACCGAGGAAGTCGAACTCGGCCACTTCTGCAAGGTGGTTAAATCTCCTGTATACATCTGATAATTACCTGCGATTTCATGAGTATAGTATCGAAATTAGAATCCAATATGTATTGCATAAATATCGGTGATTTCACAGTCCAAGTGTGCCACGTCCCAGTCAAAAACCAGATGTGAACTGAATGTGCTCACGTGTTTTACAACATGTTCATTGATAGTAGTGCGCTTCACAAAACAATCGGATATCTGTTATATCATTATATGTAGCAGGTTTCATCAACTTTCTCACAGTACTCTCAGAGTTAAATCACAAATTACAAAACATACTTTAATATGCAAATAATTTATTAACTTCACATTGCTTAATGCTTCACGGGACAATTAGATATCTCTCAGATCAACATGTTTAGCACGTTTCATCAAATTTACGGTAATACTGCAATTTTGGAGTACTATCACTAATTACAAAGTTCACTAAAGTTCAATAAATATATCAATAAACGCTAAATTAACTTGATATTGCTCTATGTTTCATAGCACAATTAGATATTTATCAGATCAATATCTAAAGCAGGTTTCACCAAATTGGGTGTCGTAATTTTAGAGTTATATGCCTAATCATAAAGTTCATTACATATGTAAATCAACCCGTAATAAACTTCATACTACTAGCTCCTTTATAACACAGTCAGATATCTGTCGCATCAGTAGCTGCAGCAGATTTCATCAAATTTGGTGCGTTTATTTCGGAGTTATATGACTGATTACAAAACTTCATAAAATATCCAAATGAGTTATTTATAAACTTGCCACTGCACAATGCTTCTCGGTACAATTAGATATTTATCAGATCAATATCTGTAGCAGGTTTCACCAAATTGGGTGAAGTACTTTCAGAGTTATATACTTAATTACAAAGTTCATTAAGGGTTCATTTGCACATTTAAAATTACCGCACCAAATTTGGTGAAACCTGCTACAGATATTGATCTGTTAAATATTTAATTGTGCTATGAAACATTGAGCAGTGTCAAGTTAATTAAGGGTATATTACATATTTCATGAACTTTATAATTAGTGATATTACTCCAAAATTACACTATTACATTTGATGAAACGTGCTACATATGTTGATCTAATAAATATCTAATTGTCCCATGAAGCATTGAGCAGTGTCAAGTTAATAAACAGCTCCTTTGCATTTTAAATAAAGTTTTGTAATTAGTGATTTAACTCAGAGAGTACTGTGCGAAAGTTGATGAAACCTGCTACATATAATGATATAACAGATATCTAATTGTTCTATGAAGCGCACTGGTATCAATGAACCTGTTATATAACACGTGAGCACATTCAGTTCACATCTGGTTTTAGTGTTATATCACTAATTACAAAGTTCATTAAATATACAAATGAAGCCATAATTAATTTCTCACTACTAAATACTTCACAACACAGTCAGATATCTGTCGGATCAGTATCTGCAGCGGATTTCATCAAATTTGGTGCAGTTATTTCGGACTATATAGCTAAATTACAATTCTTCATTAAATATGCAAATGAGCTATCTATTAACTTGACAATGCGCAAGGCTTCTATGTACAGTTAGATATCCATATCTGTAGCAGTTATTATCAAATTTGGTGGAATTTGTAGGAATTTTGGAGATATCACTAATTACGAAAATTCATCAAGTATGCAAATCAGCAGATGATTGACATGACACTCACAGTATCATCAAAATGTTCTGAGATTGTCATCTGTGAAAAGTTTCATGAAATTTTGAGCAGTATTTCCATATATATGACGACACTGTCATTACTGTCTACATAGGAAATCATTATGTGAAAAAATGATAGTTCATAACTTCATCAATATCCAAGCCACACTGACCAAAATCTAATCACTTCTTGCAATTAGTCACAGCACCTGTCTGCCAAATCTGACTTGAATCCGTTCAGCCGTTTTTGAGACATCGTGTAAACAGACAGACAGACAGACAGACAGACAGACGCTCACACACACACACACACACACACACACACACGGACAGACAGATAGACATCGCTACGAAATTGCTCACCTGTGTGAACACGTGAGCTGATAAAACGTAACTGCATACCGGTATGCTCTTGTTTTAAACAAACTGACACTTAAATTGTTAACGCGGTTTTTTCAGTTGGAGAAAGATCAACCATATTTCAGCGAAAGTGATATGTTCTTGCATATCTTATTCTGTAGGGTAGGAAAAAATACCTGATAAGTTTATACTTTAATGTTTGAGAACAATCGTCCACAAGCGGCCATGATGAGTTCGATGTTTGTGACATCACCAGTTTGTGATTATACTTTTTCTAGAATTTTCTGCCAGTGTGAAATGCGAGTGCATTTCGGTGTGTTGTACATACTGACGATTTTCGGATGAAAACCGTCCCACACTGAGAGCTGGGTACCCAATTTGCATGTATAATGAGGACTTTGCTTCAAACCAACACGCACAGCCAGCGCTCACAAGTGACGGTTGGTCGGTTTTCTCCCCGGGGGGTACTTCCATTAATTGCCAATATGTATACGTGCCGCCCAATGGGGTGGGTATTTCAGCAACTTGGTCTAAAATGGGGGTATCAATTCACAGTAAACCAGGGTCTAAAATGGGGTCGATTTTTGAGTGCCACACAAGAACAAATTCCAACTGTCAGTTCCCGTCTTCCTAGCACAGGGTTTTGAGCTGCACTCAATAAGCATCGATATCTTTTTGTGTGAAGCATTAAAGAGACCCCCTGGCTTTAGCCAAAATAAATGTAGACTTTGTTTTAAAACACTGTCACTACTTGGTCAGAATTCCGTATATGGAAGAATTTTGCCCAATAGAAAATATCGAAACAAAGTGGCTCTACTACTACTCTCATAACAGGTCGACCATGGGAAAACTAGCAGTGCCTTATTGAAGTACGGCGAGGCTGCTTGTAGTTTGGAATTTTAAAAACCACCAGTTAGACTGTAACTGCAGATAAGTGATAATTTCAGAAGCTGGACAAAACTTTGGTGAGGGTGAAAGATAGTTTCTTTCACTTAATTTTTTTAGTATTTCCAAAAATGTTTTTGGGAAATCATGGCTTAGCCAGCAACAACATAACCGTAAATGCAGTATAGTGGTAAGCTCTGCCGTTAGCTCGGTCACGCAAATGCTTGCTTTTTACCCGATTACATTTTTGCAAATTTTGACACTATGACTTTTGACCTGGGTCAAAGGTCATATGTTCTAAAATGGGGTCCTAAAATAACGAGATTTTAGGTCTAAAATGGGCCCCGTGTTTTTTACGTGCGGCCGCACACCCCTACCACTCCTCAGACCAGGTACCCCCCTACCCCCCCCCCGGGGTTTTCTCTGTAGTGGGAAAATACAGATTTTCGTTAAAGCGCTCCATAGATTTTCAAGTTGTCCGTTCTATGCGTTCCTGACAAGTGTTATCATAGTCTGGAGGGAAAAAAATCAACATCTGTGGTGTGGTTTTTCGCGAATCCCCGATGTTATTTTTGAGCGAGGCCAGGGCAAGGTCCCCTTAAAAATTGCGTCGTTTTCGTTAACAAGTCTTTGACGACCTCAATTGGGTATTTTCTCCAAGACCAGACCTTCATTACTTTGTGTAACCAACTATTTTTGGTGTTCAAGGTCTAGTTACTGAAAAATCGCCGGCGAAACTTTGCTCTAAATCTGACTTCGCCACTCCCTATTCATACTTAGATGGCCGCCAGTTTACACGCACGTATACACTGACCGTAGACGTACCACTTCAGTTACAGGGTACGTGGGTATCTGTACGTAATGTCCCTCAATGCACAGTATCACGCGTGTCTGTGCAGCGTCTGTGGCTTCGCCGACACACATGCACGGTGTAGTATTTATACGGCAAAACAACGTCCGGGTTTACACGTCACTTTTAATCGACGATTAACCCTAACAATTTAAAAGAAATGTATACAGAATCTTTATACACGAGGTAATAAACAGTAAACTTCATGAAATCATTAAACATACCACCGGGTATCAAATACGTGGAGTTTGCTTAACGCTGGGATGAGGTCATCGCATAGTTACAAGTGCGTCGTTCGCGTTAACATAGTCCTACATTGTTCCAATTCATACAGAACGCGGGAAAACCAATCATGAATATGTATACAGAGTTTGAATGGGGTTCACAGCCTTTAACCCTTGTTTCTTAGCCAATCAATCTACAGATGCGTATCCCCCTATGTTTACGACGTTGCTATGAACCAGGCCACAATGCTACGGGGAAAATAAATGTCCGTTTCGCTTACTTTATTGCTATAAAACTGCACAAGCAAGGAACCTGGTGGTTCATTAGTCTTCTAAATGCGTATACATGATTTTTGTTTGTTTCAAAAGGAAGATTACGGATTAATAGAGCAAGAAATTTCAGGTGATCCGTATCCTAAGGTCGACAGGGCTGCCATGATGCTTCTCAAGGCTGCATCTCAAAGATAGGCTGTCCTTCATTATAATATCATTTGCATGCCTTGAATTTATGCAAATCTGGTACCCAGCTATCAGCGCGCAGCGTGGTCCTAGGGAAAAACATTTTCGATCGCGATGTGAGTCCTTGTTGCTCGCTCTGAAAATGTGCGGTTGTTCTTCAACATACATATGCTAGGGTTACGGTGATTTACAAAATAGATTTGAGATTGGTCAACATTCTTATCTTTCCCTGTGAACCAATGATCGTTATGACCTTTCTGAACTGTAGGGCAGTCCACATAATTGTTTCAAAGTTCATCTGAAACTCACATCTCACAGTAAGGATCTCTGGTGTTGGAAAGGGTCGCGAAAACTCTCTTTTGCCGAACGTCATCGCAAAACCGAGCGAGTATGTTATCATTGACGTTCGTCGCACCGAGAAGGCTTTGCCGATTTTTGCCGTTGATGCACGTGAATCAAACTGCATGGAGGTCTGTTGGGACCCAGCCCTGCGTTAACGGTTTTAGCATACGAACTCGATTGGACATACCGGCCCAGACTCGCGCTCGCATAGCAGGCCGAAAATGGCTGCCCGGTTCGACGTTCCCCGGCAACAAACTACCCGAACACCTTGCCAGCCCAAGGGAAAACATGCCAGCCGTTTATGAAGTCATCGAAGAGAAAGTGAAGGTCGAGGAGTGGTCATCCAGATGTCGAGAAATCATTGATGAAAAACTTCACGTCTACGGCACCATTCTCTTCAGAGGACTGCCGGTGGAAAATGCTGACGACTTCTCTCGTTTTTTCAAAAGGCTAGGATTCTCAAGTATGACGTACCAGGGCGGAGCAGGGGAGCGGACTGAAAAAGCTGACCAAGTCACGTCTGCAACTGACATCGACCCTCCTATATTCACGATAGAACCACACAATGAAATGGCATACGTTGATCACTATCCTTTAAAGGTGAGAATTTAAATAAGTGACGGGTATTGTTAATGCAACAACACGTTAAGTCTCGACACAGGAATTTTATCAAATGCCAGAATAACAACCTGAACAGCAAAATGGTGTGGTATAACATTTGTTCTATTCTGTGTCTGTTTTATTCAAAAACAGTATGAGTCATTAAATCACGGCCAATATTTGACCTTGCAATAACGTGCTTATAAGCATTCCGTTATGCAAATGTATTCCAGTCGTTCGATCACTTTAATTGGACTTATTGGCACCGTCTCGATAGCTTCTAGCAGATGGCTGGCTATAACTCATTTGTCTCACTGAATTATTCCCAAACAGCCAATCAGTTAAAGTATAGCCCAAAATCCAGACTGGCTTAATTTCTGTAAATGATGACAATCTAGCGATCAGATATAACCTTCAAAGCCGCTGTTCATTGCCACCTTGATAAGGGTCTCTATCGACCAGATAAGGGAGTCATCATTGTCAGGGGTCGCACTAGCG
This sequence comes from Ptychodera flava, assembly GCF_041260155.1. Lineage (NCBI taxonomy): Eukaryota > Metazoa > Hemichordata > Enteropneusta > Ptychoderidae > Ptychodera > Ptychodera flava. The sequence continues at coordinate 14,986,376 of NC_091937.1, forward strand.
CTCGCCACATTCGCAAAATGCGACAGAAAGTGCTGGGTGGCGAATAAAACATCTTCCTGGTTCGCCACGCTCATGAAAGTGTGGCGAACTGGCCTCAAACTCAAAGACCCCGGTCAAATTCACGGTGGACGATGCGATACTATCAGGTGATGAAATCAATGTGACTATACTCTCGCTCTCAGCGCCACGTAAGTTTACGATACCCGACAGTGGTTGCATACTATGCGTTCTGTCCAGCTTGGGTACGCATTGCCAAACTCGGCAAGCCAAAGTTCTTTACCCTTTGAACCCAGTTTAGTACCATATAAGGACCAAAATGATGACATCATCCACTCTAGGTGTGAATAGAGAGTTCCAGTAATTTATGCGAACTTTCCGAGAAGGGGTCAGTGGTTTACGCATAGACCCTCGAGAGTCTATGGTTTACGTGAATCCCCGCTGCCGTGTACTCAATGAGAGCGAGAGTCGACAGACCTTATGATAGCTTTTCCGCAACTCAGACACAGAAGACGATTATATCATGTACAGCTATTGCTCTCTGAGTGATAGAAACGGTAGATTTTACCACTTTTTTCATAATATTCTATGGAAAAATCGAGCGATTTGCTAGCCAAGTTGACTGCGACTGAACGTTGCATTTGAGGCAGCATGGCCATCATTGAGTGTAGCTGAACGCTCCAGACGGTCCCCGTGGTTGAGGCTTTCTTTCAATGTGCATGATGAAGAAATTTGTAAGATTTCAGTTAAACTGAAGTGTATTCTGTTGATTTTCAAGTGACTTGCAATCGATAAGCTCATGCAGACTGTTGATATCATGGCCTTATCAAGACTGTAGCGAGAGAGCCATGACGGTCGACCTAGTTTGCTTAACGAATTTATGTGTTGTTACTGTTGACATCGTGACAGATATATCCTACGTCGCGTCGCATCTGACATGTGTCTGTTGCATCACCACAAGGTGACTGGAAACCGTATTTTGTGAGTTCGAAGCCAATTGAAAACACTGTATTTTTTAACTGAAATAAACCGGGCCTGAAACTTTTATCTTAATACTTTGTGGTTTCTTTCTATCTGAAGACTGCTTTTGGTATGCTTGTCAAAATACGTGATCCAACTTTGAAAACAGATTGGTTAACACAGTATGACTACGAGACACAATTAAATCAAGGCAAGTTATCGAAAGCGTATGTTGTACGTACATGAATCAAACTAATGTCAGTTGGTCCAAACAACAAATTTAATCAATAAAAAATTAGTTAACTGTTTTTGTCTTCAGCTCTTCATTCTATTATACTTGCAGTTCAAACGATGGGGAAAGGAAGCACTGTATTTGTGTGTAAGCTTATGTGTTGCACAATAGTTTACCTCTATTGGTTGTACTAATTCAGCTAATTGAATCATATGGGTTGCTAGGATTCCTTATCACAGAAAATGAACTGCAACAGTCTTTTTAAAGAAGTATAACAAGCAGTTGCGTTCAAAAATCCTTGTCTGAGAGGGGGGTAGGTAGGGGTGGATTGCATGTCAAGTCTATGGCACTTCAAACAAGATGATACCTTTAATATATTTGTTTTGTTTTTATTGTACAAAAGTTGTGTGTGGCTAACAAGATGTATGACCAATTCGCCACGCAAGGAATCTGTGGCTAACAACTTTAAAATCCTAGCGCTACCCCTGATTGTTTACGGTCTTGGGGTCGGAGGAATGTGAGGGGGTCACTCAAAAATTGAAAACTTCGAGGGGGTTACTCAAAATGTGGAGGATGGGGGTTTCTCAATTTTTGTGCGAAATAAATTGAAACACCCCTCAGATTGCACCATTCGACACATCAATTTCTCAAAATTTTCAAAGCGAGAACCCTCTCTCGAGCTCTCCCCCTTACAGTGTTCCAACAGTTTTACGAGTTAAAGGCAAAGTGAAAACACATCTTCAATTGCAGCTGACTGCATCATTGCACACATCAATTTCCCAAATATTTCACAGGATCTAGGACAAAACTGATCTGTTAACTGTGGGTTCATTCTACATATCATCACAGAATCATACATTTAAATTGACTTCAGTGCAATAAGCATTTTGACATTTAAAGGGACATTATTTGTATCTTTGGACTTTTTTTCATTTTTTCGATGACTGAAATCCCTGGTCAAATCAATAGGAGACCTAAATTGGGACTATGGACGGCTTCAAGGATATGTAAAACCACCTTCTTGCTGTTTACGGCAAGGTTCAATGTTGGTAAGGGCGTCCGCGCGATTTGAACCAACCGCCATTATTGAACCCAAGCACATGACCAATATTACTACGCATACGTCAACCATCAAAATACAGCTGGAACGTGAACGGCCTGTGACCTACACACCAACTTCAGCACAATGGATATCGAGAAGCACACGCGCATAAACAAATGCACGTCTCACAATCTACTGTCAAATAGTGAAACTAAGCAGGGCATTTGCTTGTAAGTTTGATCTTAGTATCGATGACACGGACTGTGAAACAAATAAAACAAAAAGACGCAATTGGGTCAATGGTACAACTAAAACGATGTCAGATTGCTGTGGTGATAGTGAAACAGGTACAGAGTGATGCATTTTCTGTGCATTTGATCGTTGGCAAATCTCCGTCAACTTTCAAGATTTTTAGGGCATTTTCTTGCCATTACGTTGGTTCGTTTTACAAACATGACATGATCACTTGTTGAACTTGGAAACATCGCACTCGGACTGAACAGTGCACGGTGTAGCATCGGTGACATCGTGACACCGCGCCGGGCGAGTGCTGTCATTGATGTACTGCTCGCGAGTGAAGTCACCTCTCGACACACAAGATCTGTTTGAATGTTGTTATTCTCTGTGCATTGTGTAATTATTTGTATCAGTTGAATCGCATTTTGAACCAAAAGTGAGTACATCGCAATGACAGTTGCCGAGACCCTATACGTCGCTTACGGCCTCCGTGTCTCCGACCCACTCCCAAAAGTGGGCTTTGCGTAAGTATTGAAGCACAGCTGAGCACATCGTGTACCTAAGCCCTGCTTATACTAGGTCTGTGTGTTCCCGGCGTTATAACGCTGTATAACGCCGGGAACACACATACCTGTACGCAGGGCTAATCGTGTACCCAGCCGAGGTGGGTGTGCTCAAAAACGAAACTCAATGCAAGCTTGGAATTAAAAATGGGTCGTTTTTGGTGGAGAAACTGCACGCCGGCGATTTTGCACAGCCCTGCCACGCAGACGGTAACATGATGTACGTGTCAGTCGCCAAAGTACATTGCTTCAATTTCATGATCACCTCGACAATAACGTGACTGTCTACCGAAGTTTATCCCTTCATTTTACTCTGTTTTCATATTTCTATGCCCACAGGCTTTGGGCAAGTCCACATATGCATATGGAGGAACAAACGAGACGAAAAAAAATCCGCCACTATAGGCCTTGTCGTCGACTTCTTGCAGCTTGTAGGCATTTGAAATGCCTATTACAAAATGTGCTCTCTAGCAGCAAAGAATAGTGTATCTAAGAGCAGGATTGGCCGTCAAGATCTCCATGAAAAACTGACCGTCAAAATGTAACTGAGCAAACGGCATCCGTAATAGGGAATCCCGAAACTGCAATACTGCGCTTTAGACTTTCACTTCGCGTGGTTTATTTTTTTTACACGCGGATGCTTACAGCGGCCCAGATAGCAGTTAGCAGTGTGGTCTGATCGCAGGTACTAGGTCAACCTTGCCAACTCTGAGGTTAAAAGTAGCCCACCATTAACCCCTGACCCAAGGTTTTTCTGTACAGTGTACGCAAACGGGATGGAAGTTGTCTATGGTCGACCGTTTTTTAGACATCTTTCAGTAAGTCGAACAACATTATCAACTGGTCGTTTGCAACAATATAAGGTCAAAAGATACAAATAATGTCCCTTTAAAGGCTGGCAGCTGGAGAAATGACACAAGAAGGTCACAGATTTTCCATTCCTGCATATTCTTTAGTCTCAATCTCGGGCAAACTGAGAACTGTTTTTCACAAAATGTATTGTCATTGTTTGGTTGTTGAATATTGTGACTCAAACAGTGATCATGCAACTTTGTAATTAAATACCCGTGTTCAATGTCATTTTCAAACAATTTTACCGAGTGCAAAACAAATTGAAACACCTCTCAGATTACGTCATTACACACATCAATTTCTCAAAATTTTCGATATGAGAGGGGGTAGCCCTTCTCGTGCCTTCTGCCCTTTGGGTGTTCTAACAGTTTCACTTTGTACAAAAATTAGAAACACCCCTAAGATTGCACCAGACTGCACCATTGCACACATCAATTTCTCAAAATTGTCCACGCAAGATAGGGGATAGCCCCCTGTGACACTTCCCCTCAGCCTCTCGCGTGTTCTCTCCCTGTACTTTCAAATTCTGCCCAGTCAGATATCCTAGTGAAAACCCTGTCATGATACCCAAATTAAACAATACTATATGGTTGGATACTGGTTATAGCGTGAGATTTCATATCGATATTTTGTTGTGACTTTGAATTTCATTTTGATAGTTTCACCTTTTTCATGAGATAACTGATGATAATCTAGTATGGTACATCAGGATTTTGAAAGGTCTTTACTATTACTGTATTTTGTAAATTCTACAAATACATGTATTGGTATTTCACCTTTCCAAGGAGGGTCACTCGAAATTTCTAACTTTTAGAAAGCCGGTTACTCAAAATTCATCATGGTTGGCAGGGGGTGGGTTACTCGAAATTTCGGAGTTTCCGATCAAATTCCTCTGACCTCCCCCAGGCCGTAAATAATGACGGCTCCCTAACTTAACTACCCTTATCAAAGAATCACGGGGGGGAGGGTCAATCGTTCAAGTACAATGGATTATGGACGTGTAAGTACACTCCCGACTGGCAACATGAATTGGGAGAATGCATGACAATTAATTTCGCCGCAATTTATCACCAGATTTAAGATTGAACTTTTAAAGGTATTTTCTTCCAGCCCATGTTCATATTTTCATTTTGGATATTTAATTTTATTGATTTTGGACTTCTCGCCGATTTGTTGTGTTAAGCCTTCCATTCTTTAAGCTGCTTTCGAGGTTCAGCCTTACACTTGCTCCGGTATACGACTATCCAGGCAACGCTGCGACCACCTGTGATATGGCCGCCAGCCTCGCATTTTATTTTTCGCTGATAGTTAAACCGATTCCATCTTTGGCATCTCTAATAAAAGAGGATATAGTTCGATGTGTAGTTGCTGATATTCTCCATCAAGAATAGCCCCCCTCTCTCCTAAGTTACGATGTAAGCTGAGAGCGTGGCATATAGAATACACCGTAACCAAGGAGAGGTCTCAGGCTACCCTTTCGCTGCTATGCTGTGGTGTCATAGTCATGTCATAGACGAACGCCCTTTCCTCCCACTAAAACAGGTGGTTCCCAAAGAAAGGTCTAACTCTATGTGGCACGGTTCTGTGTTGTAGTAAAAATACCAAAACTCCCAGCTTCCCTACAACGTCTCCTTAGGCCCCCTATGCTCCAGTCCGCATTCTAAACCCGGCCCAATGAGTGAACTTGCTCCTGGTTTGATTCCGTATTTAAGTTAAGTTTTATTAATGAATTAATGATAAAAATACTGTAAATATCCGACTTAAACAACTGTAGGGTGCATTCGGGAGGCGCAGCCGATAACATACACAGCCCTGCCACCTCAATGCGTGTATGGCACAAAAGGCCGTTTTGAAAGATCGGGGGACATTGTGTACAAGTACTTGCTTTATTACCTGACTGAGGAACAAAAGATGGCGAGGTCGAGACCCAGTTAAGCCAGAGTACAACATGTCAACCAATAATGCAACGTTACCCTGCTAAGTTGTATGATCAGAATGCTGTATAACATGAGACATTTTATATCCTATCATCAGAACTGCAAAATCAACTTTTATATTCATTCGTGTATTAAATCACACTACCGCAATCTGCCTTTTAAATACAAATAATTGTCACTAACGTCATAGAAATATACACTCCCTATAGAGATTGCAATATTTTGAAGATACGACTTTCTTTGACAGGATGCTTTTATCGATGGAGATTATAAAGGAAGTATGCAGAGTCAGTTATTTCAGCTGGTATCAGCACCTTACCATAGGCTTTGGCCTGTTTCTTTGGAAAGCCATGACTGACATAAGTGGTCTAATATCATGTTGTCCTAGGTATCAACCATATTGTCCTGGGCATTTAAAATATTGCCTTAGGCATGTTGTCCCGGACATTCAATATGCTGTCCTAGATATTTAATATGTTGTCCTTGGCATTTGATATGTTGTCCTAGGCACTGAATATGTTGTCATGGGCATTTAATATGTTGTCCCCGGCATTTGATATGTTGTCCTGTTCATTCCATATATTGTCCTAGTCATTTTACATGTTGTCCTGCGAATTCAATATATTGTCCTAGGCATTCGATATGTTGTCTTGGGCATTCAGTATGTTGTCCTAGGCATTTAATATGTTGTCCTGGGCATTCAATATATTGTCCTAGGCATTTTACATGTTGTCTTTGGCATTTGATATGTTGTCCTGCGAAATCAATATATTATCCTAGGCTTTTGATATGTTGCCCTGGGCATTCAATATATTGTCGTGGGCATTCAATATGTTGTCTTGGGTATTTTACATGTTGTCCTAGGCTTTTGATATGTTGTCCCGGGAATTCAATATATTGTCCTAGGCATTTTTAGCTCAGGTGTTCACACACGTGAGTTAATGTCATAGCGATGTCTGTCTGTCAGTGTGTGTGTGTGTGTGTGTGTGTGTGTGTGTGTGTGTATGTGTGTGTGTGGTGGTGGGTGTGTGTGTGTGTGTGTGATTGTGTCTGTCTGTCTGTCTGTCTGTCTGTCTGTCTGTCTGTCTGTCTATTTACATGATAACTCAAAAATGCCCGGACGAAATCAAGTCAGATTTGGTAGAGATGTACCACATGATGATGGCAAGAAGTGATTAGTTTTTTGTTAGTGTCGCTCGTACATTATTGAAGTTATTAAAGTGGCACTCACACTTGGTAGCATGTTTAAAGCACATTTTTTTAATGCCAACGGTCGATATTTGACGAGGCGACTGCGCTCGGATCGCGAGATATCGATAAAAACATGTCTTCAAAACAGTAAAAGTTTGAATTCCGGTGGCCCACCTAAATTCAGCTTCCGAACATCGAACGTTCGGCACTGGGGCCATTGTCAACTAAGCTATGGAGTACGAGTCTACGCTGACGCTGCTGTACGCCACAGTACCACTGGCGTCGGTGATCGGTCACGGCCTGTGGAAGAAAGCTGAGTCTTTGTAAGACTTTGCGTATAAACGAAAAACAATTTTTGCTGATTTCACCAGAATTGGCAAAGGTGACTAGCACAGTTACGTGCGGTTGATACATAGCGGCCGCCGCGTGATATGCATAGACGCATACCACGCGCGCATACCACGCGCGCGCGGCGTACTGTGTGGCAGACGACAAAATGTAGTCATCGGAGGCGGCTAATATTTGACATGTAAAAACTGATTTTTATATGGTATTGGTTAAAAATATAATACAACCGATTTAGAATAATTAAAACGACAAAAACTAAGGAGAAGTTTTTAAAAACTTACCTGAGGTAAAGGCATAATGCTGTATATAAAGTCTTTGCAGTGGGAAGTAAATTTATTGCGTCGTTCGAACTTACTGTAGACTCCCTAGAATATCGTCAATCAGCATGACAACAAACCTTCGGAGGATTTCGAGTCAAAATTAGAACGATCGTACAACTTCGGGATGTGAAAAATACGCTCGGGGAAATGACATGTTTTTATCGATATCTCATGATCCGCGCGCAGTCGCCAAGTCAAATATCGACCATTGGCATTAAAAAAAATGTTTTTTAAAAATGTTACAAGTGGGAGTGCCTCTTTAAGTATTATTTTTTTTTTTTTTTGGATATAATAGTTTCCTATGGAGACAGTGATGACAGTGGCGATATATATCAAGAAATACTTCACAAAATTTCACGAAATTTTTCACAGATGACAATCTCAGAACTTTTGATGATACTGTGAGTGTCATGTCAAATATATGCTCATTTGCATATTTAATTAACTTACCTCATTAGTGATATAACTCCGAAATTCCTCCATCAAATTTGATTATACCTGCTACAAATATTGATCTGATAGATATATAATTGTTCCATGGAGCATTTAGCAGTGTCAAGTTAATGAACAGCTCCTTTGCATATTAAATGAAGTTTTGTAATTAGTGATTTGAGTCCGAGAGTACTGTGTGAAAGTTGATGAAACCGGATACATATAATGATATGACAGATGTCTGATTGTTCTGTGAAGCATACTAATATGTAATGAACCTATTGTAAATCACTTAAGCAAATTCAATTCACATTTGGTATATGTTGTCTTAGGCATTTAATATGTTGTACCGCACACTTTACACACAGTTTGCACACTGGCGCACAACACGGCACGCTGGGTATAAAATGTGAATAACAAGCACTACTAAAGTCAAATTATGGTGAAAAAATAACTAGAAAATATGACTTGATTGTAGCAAGTTCACGAAGGCTTTCTCATATCACCAATCGCAAATGACTGACTGTGCACAGGATAAATGTTGTATGAACGTGGCCGATTAGAACAAGTCAAAATAAAGTCATGTAGTAAACGCTGTATTTTTCTGGGGATTTGTAATTTCCAATGTGTTCTAAGATTTCATTAATTAGTAATCAGCTGTTGCTGATGAGACAAGCCTCTGGCAGTGTGAAAAGAGTTTGTGTAGTGTTCATTATTTTTGTCTTTGAGAACCTGCGGCTCGTGAAGCAATATTTGGAACAAGTGGTTTACATTTAGGAACAGAGTAGATAATATATACTACAACTTTATCAACACCCAGCCCTACTTACAAATCTGCGTCGCTCGCCACTGTAATTGTAATTCTACCGGATAAACAGAGAAGTCTTTTGTTTTGCTTTGCTGTTCAGGTTGTTTTCAGGACAACATGGAAAATGTCTAGGAAAACATGTGAAATGCCTAGGACAATATATTGAATTCGAAAAACAACATATCAAATGTCTAGGACAACATGTAAAATGCCTAGAACAATATATTGAATGCCCAGGACAACATGAAAAATGCCTAGGACAACATATTGAATGCCCAGGACAACATATTGAATGCCCAGGACAATATATTGAATGCCCAGGACAACATACTGATTATTATTGAATAACTACGACAATATATTGAATTCGCAGGACAGCATATCAAATGCCTAGGACAACATGTGACATGCTTAGGACAATATATTAAATGCCCAGGACAATATGGTTAATGCGTAGAACAACATTATATTAGACGACTCAAGTTAGTCAAGGCTTTCCATATATTTCTTTATTGTTAGATATTCTTCTACTGCGATGTCCCTGCAAAACCTGGCGGAGGTGGCGAAACTGGAATCACCGACGTCAGGGATATTTTACCAAAACTTGATCCGAAGGTTGTTCAAAAATTCGACAAATTAGGGTTGAAATACTTTTACCACTCGGTTTCCAAGAACACTGAAGATGCTTTCATGAGTTGGCAAGGGGTGAGTATCGAATTCGCAAACGATTTTCGTGATTAACAGCAATAGCCATCCATTATCCAAATGTCACAGGTCAGAAGTCATAGTTCATGGTTACTGTTATACGGCAAACCTAGCAAAGCACAGAACAGCACAAGTCACGAAAAAGTACTGGTACACATAATACATTCAAATTCGTGAAAGAAAGATATATCTCAACACGCAAGAAACACATAGGTCGCCCTCCTGACCTAAAAGAGATAAGATTGATGAGAGAGGGTCTGAAAGTTGTTTTTTCTGTTCAGATGTTCAGAACCGAGGACAAAGCCGAAGTAGAACAGTATATGAAGGACCATAATTGTGAATATCAGTGGTTAGATAATGACGGTCTATCCTACTGGCGGTTTCTACCAGCATTTGTAAACCATCCAATCACAGGTACTGTAAAGAAAACCCGGTGAAAGCTTATGCGTATAAACCTTTATTAAAAGGTATCTAGATGAAAACATAGAGCACCCCTGGAAACTCTTTCTAGACCACCGCCTAAAATCTGTGGGTGGAAAGTACCTTTTCAAGTGTAACTTCGATTTTAACTCACTCAGCCTGCCCCTACCGAGATTCTACCAAGAAATGCTTGAATCCTGGTCGGCCTGCAATGTGGCGGTCAATGACTCTGAGATTGACATTACTTGTCAGACAATTTGGAACAACAGAAACGTTCTAATTGGAGGGAATTCTGTCTATAACCCAAAGCTAAGACAGAAAGGATTTGAATTAATATTTTATTTACTTACCGAGGAGGGGTATCTGTCATGGGAAAAGTTAGCCAACAAAAAACTCCAAGGGAACGAAGTTCTCCTTCTTTACGGAGCAATTAAATGTCTCAGAGTTAAGTGGCAAAAACCATTGCTGGTTGAGCCGGTGTTTAAAGATGAATACGAATATGTGTTTTTTAATTGTAACTTTCAACCCTCCCACAAAGTTACCAGGGAGAGCATCAGAAACGCAATTTACAGTAAAGAGGAATTAAGTCCAATTAATGAACGCTATTACGAAAGAGAATATGACTTAACTGGACCATGATCTCCCAATATAGCCTACCATTTAAGGTAGCCATAGACATAAAAACACGTGAATTCCAGTTCAAACTTCTTCATCATATTCTGTACACAAACTACGATCTATTCAGAAGAGGCATGGACCAATCACTGCTCTGCTCATTCTGCCACAACAGCAACGAGACACTAGATCATCTTTTCTACACCTGTAAATTCACTGAGACCTTCTGGAACGAGTTTCACACATTTTTCGAGGAATATCTGTTTGTTCACGAGACATAACTTAAATGAAGTGCTATTTTGTGTTGACGGTTACTCTGACATTTACAATCATTTGCTACTGTTAGCCAAAAGACACATCTATGCCATGAAAATGAAACAGAGTAAACCACACTTTGCAGCTTTTATGTTGCAAGTAAAATTAACTACCATCTAGAGTACGAAATAGCTTTGGAAAAAGACAAACTAGAGAGACACTGCAGCAAATGGATTTCAATTTTACACAAAATTGTACATAACTAAGCACTGTACTTCATTTTAATTTACGTTACTGTTACTAGAGAAAATGTTACCAATTAAACAACTTAAATACAAACAAGAAGAACAGGTAAGCTAGCCAATTGCAAGTGTTGTATGAGGGTACAAACATTCTCTGGATGCAAGCACACAGATTATTGGGGCTTCCATGTAGATACGGTTACAGCTATTTCATGTACCGCTGTCTTTTTGGCCAAGGACAAATATGTCGGTTCATGGACCATTTAGCCAAAGTTTCATTTTTATTTCATTTTGTCTTCTTGGGGTTTCAATCAACATACAATTTACCATGGATGTTCTCTCGGATGAAATTAAAGTTTTCTTTTTCTTGAAGGAGAGAGAGTGTGGTTTAACCAGGCGTCTTCTAGTAATGCATCGTATTATTACGATCATCCAGTGTGGGCCGGCAAGAATCTTCCCGACAACAGGTACCCATTTACGACTTACTATGGCGACGGCAGTGTCATCGAACCGGAAGTGTTGCGGCACATCCGGGATGTTCTTTGGCAGGAAACGGTTGGATTCCAGCTCCAGAAAGGCGACGTGTTGGCTTTCGATAACGTTTACGCTCAACACAGCAGACTTGGCTACGATTGTGAAAGAACACTGCTCGTTGCCATGACAAGTGATTAACAAATTGACAACAACATAGCTCACCGTGTTTCAAGTGGTTACTCGCCAAGTAGCCTTGGCAGCAATTGGTCGAAAATAATCCTAGCTATTAAAAATTATCATATGGCACCGCAGGAAAAAATCAAATAAACCCAAAATATCCTTTGAAATCAAACAGCTCAAATTACAATATAGAAGAAGACAAATATATTACGTACACTAACTCTTCACATGCGATCCTTTTTGGCTTTCTGTGAGGAAACCAAATTTAGCCGATTTCGTGTCTTAAACCAATTACAAATAACTATAGGAACCTAGCAATATCAACATTATTTTGCTTAATGGCGTGAAGGCGACCATGCTTGAGCATGGCATCCATTTACCTACGGTATTCGTCTTGATGAAACTTAATATGCACTGCTAGTGGTTTAAGCCCCCCCCCCCCCCCCCCCCGACTCAATCAATAACTGCATCTATAACGACTTATTTAAGTTTGAGAATAAGTTCATGATAATAATGCAAAACGTTGCAGCCTATAGTCAATGTACAATGCTTACGTGTTGGTTTTTTACCAATTGTGGGCCATATAATGATGTAACTTGTTGAATTCAAGGTTATGGGTTTAGATAATGCAATATTGTCGTAATTCCCTCTTATGTCCTTCAAACTATGTTACACATTCAACCTTTGATAGTTTTCGTGCAAGAACAAGTTTGATTCTTGTATGTTTTGAAAGAAAACACAAGAAGACGACAGTGGAAATTTTCCGGATGATGTCTTGATCACTGAAAGCAAGTAGAAAGGAGAGTATGCAAGTTAATGAGGTCTTCAATTATAAAATTACCTCATGGTGTATAATAAATACTTTCGCTCTATCTAAACACTTTTGGTACCGATCAAGACGTATTTGTCCCTGCTCTTCATTTAGGTCACAGAGCCAGCGTATTCATATATGGACCCAGTTTATAAATCATACTTCCTTTGATCTATATGTCCATTGTGCTGTGTACATCGTCCTCAATTTCTTGTGTTTGCGAAATTTCATACGGTCGTGACTGAGTTATTAGTTTCGAGATCGGGATTTCAGCCTTTCCCTCCATCACGACGTATGAGGCATCCCTGATTTGACCATTCTTGTTTAAGTTCTCTACACCTCTGTACGCTTGCAGTCTAACTGTCCATGCATCTTGAATTAATTTATAACATTATGTTTTATAAGACCAAATTACATAACCATCGATAATTTTTGTGGAAAAGTGATCGGTTAGATTAAATGATGAAAGACAATCCTGCAGAAGTTACATAAATGTTCTTTTAAAGGCAATGCCATGGTACATAGAATAAAAAATACTTGAAATGCCCGGTATTTAGGAGCAAATGCAACAATGCGTTTTATAATATGCATAAATGAGGCTGTATTGCTTGTTTGTCTTTAGGAACCTGCCAGAACCTGTCAAATATTGCCGGCAATATCAATACGTAATGAAATAATATGTATTTGTCCGCCAACAACAAACAATGCACACAACTACTTTTATTTAATAAGCATATCGAAACTATTAGAACGCGGAAATAATACTTCAAACCATTTCTTTAAAATGTATTGTCATGCAAAATAGCACGCAATACAAAATCCAAATAGGCAAAGGCCTCTACTCCCTTCGATTGAATATAAACGCGTTCCTTTCAGTAGTAATGTAATCATTCAATAACTACCAATAGATTATATAGAAATTGGTAAGCGTTCTGATATGACTACAAGTCAAGCAATGCGATACGATCCATCTTAAGTTGTTTGTAAAATGGTCAATCCAACTTTCGAGACTGGATCTGGAAGCTAATGGTGCCAGTATCTTTGGCGAGGTCTCGCCAAAATATCACAACGTAACTCTTTAAATAGTGATTGTTACATTTTATGAGGCCACGTTCTTCAAGGGCATTGCCAGTGCGGAATTCCACTGCTTTAGGTTTTTAAGGTAGTATGCACCTCGAAAGTGAAAGACTTAAACTTTTGCTTAAACTTTCTCAAACGAAACTTTCAACCATTCTCTTACCAAATTAACAATAAAAATCGGGGGTCACCGTGCAAAGTTCGGAACTAGCGAAACAAGTTGCCCAACATTTTGCAATTTTTGAAATTCAAAATGGCCGCCATCCCTGTGTTAACTCTATGGAGGAAAATTAAATTTTGGATTTTCGAAAAACTAAGACGGTAAAAGTTTTTCTTTCTTCAAGAGCTTTAAAATGAGCCCCACAAGTGGTAAATCAGAAAAGAATTGTAGAAATTCGAGAGTCTGATTGTCTGTCACCGAGGTGCGTTCTACCTTAAAGTGGAGCCTCAGCAAACTGTTGAGCCGACCATTTCCCTAGAAGTACAGACATGCGTGTTTGTACAAACATAACTTTGCCCACCTCCAATAAAACGATAAAGTGTATTTATATTACACGCAGCAACAAAGCGCAGTCTATAGAGGTTTCGCTGAGTAAATAATGACTACGATTTTAGTTTTCTTATCATCTGACGATCAAACATTAATAATTGAACAAGAATATTAAGCAATGAAACCTAAAGTTAAATCGACCCTACCAATTAAGTATTCATATTTGAACACACCTGACCGACCGTGAATCGCTGGTTAAACTACAAGCTGTTATCGATTTGCATATGATAAATAAATGTGTTATATTTATAACACAAGTCCAAATCGCTTAAAAATTTGTTACAGCTCCGAAGTGAAAGACCTCACGCCCTCTTTAGCTGTTGGCAAGTTGTTCGTGCAATGGGTGTTCATTAGCAATGGCGCTATGCATTGGTGATCATTACCAATGGCTAATGGAGGAGTTCAGGTTGGGCAATAAACAGATATACAGAGATTGTGAATTAACTGCAGGTGTCCACGAAAACAGTTCAAATTTGAGTTTAAAAATGTGTAGCTGGTTTATTGATCATATATAGAGATCACTGCAACGTGCGATAAGAATGTGATCAAACTATTGATAATCGCACTCAAGACCTAAGGATAACCTATGGACTGGAACTTTACTCTTCTGCCGTTTATGTCGTTTGGCCATGGGTGACGGAAGGACAACAAAGAGGTCAGTTGCGCCGTGAAAATGGACCTAAACGAGTGTCAGAATAAACCATATTTCATACCGTGAACTTATCTGGTTTCATAAACACCTATGCCTTACAGCCATCCACAAAATATTTGTAGGGTTTTGAAATGACGACCATGGTTTTTGAATATTGACTTCAGAATAAGAGGAAATGTCCTTGAGACAGTTGTCACGTGACTGAAACAGCTGCCAATCATTTTGTGAAACTCCAAGGTAGAAACCGCTGGAATACTGTTTACGTGCACCTTACCACTACTTCATGCATAGACCATCAATCACCTTGTCAACAAACCAGGTACATGTTTACACACATTTTGCTAACTTAGCCCTATTCTGCCAAGTTTCTGTGTCACCACCAGATAAAGTTGATAACTATGGAAATCCGGTCACGACATGCGACCTACGACTTCAAAACTGCGACCTGCGTCCTGCGAGTTTGAAACATGCGACCTGCGACTTCGGCATTTAGACCTGGGTGTAACCTGCGACTTCACAACAGCGACCTGCGTCCTGCGTGTTTGTCAAACTGCGACCTGCGACTTCACAACTGCGACATGCAACAACAACACGTTACGTTTCATGGTGTTTTCCTCAGTATTAGATTGGAGGCGTCTTGCGTGAACTTTAATCCTTTGAGCGCCAAAGTCTATTTTTGTCCCCTTTATATAATGTACCCCTGTCAATTTTTCTCCAATTTTTGCAAAAATTTTGGGAAAAATCTGTAGCCAATGTAATGTGATGTCGATTTGGTCCAAAATTATCAAAAAATTACAGAAAATTCATACCTTTGGTAAAATTTTGCACTAAAATTTTGGTGGGAGAAAATTACAGCGCTCAAAGGGTAAAACGTGGAAAGGAGATTTAACGTTCAACATCGATCAATTAATAAGCCATTGCTTTCGCTTTGGTAAATCGTTCACCAAGTCTGGCAAAACTCAATTCATGTACACACCAGTTCACTCATTTTCATCTGGAGAGATAATTTTGTGACGGAAATGTTGACAGTCCGTGTCAATGCATGGAAAATAATATGCTACGTGATAGGCATTTATATGTTTATGTTATAATTTCAAATTATTTTAGATATTCTTCGTCTGCCTTACCTCGCTTCTTTCCTTATGTTATCGACCAACCTTTTGATTTTTAGATATCTCTGGTATTTATCCTCATTTCACTGTGGTATAACCATCTAGCTGTCTGTTCAATTCATCAGTTGTCCCCCCTTTATCATAACTGAGTCAGTGTCATTGCAAACATTAGAATTTTCAGTTATTGTCGTTCATTTTCTAACATTTCCAATTTTGTTCCAATTCTCCAGTGATTGATTATCGGATGTTGCCATCTTTTCGTCTAATTTCATTCTTACTTTTTCGTCAAAAAATCGAATTGATCCAACTTTTGTACCGTTGGAAAAATAAAAATATTCTTACTGGTTTACTTCGGACTTCATTTGTCTACACAAATAACATATGCAAAGTAAAGCAGTTAAAATAATACTGATATTGACAGAAGTGCAATCCAGACATAATTGCTAACCATGAATAGCCAGTGACCGACTTTCTTTATAGATAATGCGAGTTAAAACTGTAAAACAGGAAATCATTAAACCCTCCTACAATCCTATTTTCAGTGTTTAAGCCCAATATGTACATACTATAATATGTACATATTATTTTTTGTGTGTATGTAATATTTTAGATCATGTGGGCAGAAAAGTTCCAGAAACTAACTCTGATGTAGACGTTTAAAACCCTATTGCTATTGCATTATTTCAGATCAGTTTGCCTTTCGTAAGAAGGAAAATAAATTTGTGCTCTTCGTTTGTGGAATTCTCTACCGTCACACCTTCGTGCACTTCTATCGCTGGTTGAATTCTTTCGCTGGCCAATTTTTGCGTAGGCCAGCGGTGCGAAAATTATGCTCAGGTCGCGATATTGCGGTAAACCGGCTGTTTTAATACAGTGCAATGGTGTCCCTCGTGTGTTTCAGGCTCGTGTTCAGAGCAATGGTGCGAACAAATCAAAACTGATGTCGCAGTTTGACAAACACGCAGGACGCAGGTCGCTGTTGTGAAGTCGCAGGTTACATCTTGGTCTAAATGCCGAAGTCGCAGGTCGTATGTTTCAAACTCGCAGGACGCAGGTCGCAGTTTTGAAGTCGCAGGTCGCATGTAGCATGTCGTGACCGGATTTCCATAGATAACCAATGGGGCACAGCATGTGCTGTATGGAGCAAATGCGTATTCATTGTGGTGGGGAGACGGTTTGCTTGATCGATCCCCACGAGATTTGTGAAAATTGGGTTGTATATGTTGACATTTTTTGCTCCATTGACATACAATCAGCCTAAAATAATATCGGACACAACAAGACGATCATCCTCATAGATTATGTATACTCGAAATCTAGAAAGGAAAGCCGCAGATTCGTGCTTTCCAAATCACAAATATGGTTGACATGGTCCCCTGTATCGCAATGTTTGTATCCCAACAGCGTCCTTCTTTGAGAGATTTAAATTAAAACGAAAGCTCTGCAATATAAGAAATGGGAAGCTTATCGTTTAATATAATGTTTATGACACTTGAGAGATAACAGATGATCCAAAATTTAATAGCAGTAGACATGCGACAGTTTCATGTTAACTTATTGCCAATTTGAATATTTAATGATAATTCAAAGTGAGGCTATATATGCAGTACTGTGGCCGTAACAAGTTTAATAAACCTGTACAATTAATATTGCTCATTACAACATACAAGTGAAACGAAAGGCATATTACAGTTTCTTGTCAAAGAATTGGTAATTTGCATATTTTCAACAATTTTAAAATTGTTGCTATTACCTCTTGAATGGCTGCACTAAAATTGGTGTTTGTAGTAACATTGGCACATTAAAAGACACTTTGCAGCGCCATGTTGGTAACGTCATTCATTGCAAACTTAATGAAATTGCAAGTTTGTGGCAATCTTGTCAGAGAAAACAAAAGTGCCAATATGCAGCGACTGCAACACGGGAGCCCTTTCAATTCAATATCTTGTTTCAACTGTCTTTATGATAAACATATTAGGGAAACAGACAGAATAGAGTACAAAAAAACAAAGAGGTAGTAGCAGGCACTACCGTTTCGACGTGAAGTGTTGGTACCATAGCCTGACACTTAGCGCCATCTAGCGGCAGCTACATCAAACGTAGAACCAAACGCACTGAGTATACGGCTGGGTCTGTCACTCTAATCGACTGTTATCGGTGAAGCTTGGTGAACTCTGTGATGGATGGATTGATGTCTATTGAAATATATGGTGGACTCTGGTTGCGCATTTTCAACTAAGAAAAAGAATATGTTAACATCGGAAATGCCAACCTAATGTAAATGTAGGTACTGTCTTTAAAACAGCAGGTTGAATTTATGCATCGACTTGCGTCCATTTTTTCCACCCTTGATAAGTCAGCCGCATCATACAAGACGATTGTAAAATTTCGACTATTCATAATAGAACAAAACCATAACCATACGTTGACCACTGTCCCTCAAAGTTGAAAATTCACATACCACATAATTACAAACCACATTTTGGAATAAACAGATTTTTATGAACCTGAAACATAAACAACAAAAGTAAAACAATACCTTCTTTATGAGTGAGTGAGACCTTTTAGAACATTGACCATGACAGTGAGCTAACATAAAAAAATCATTCAACAAATTTAAAAGCACATTCAGCAAGGGCCAATACACATAACCCTCCTGTACGTATGCATCACTACCGTAGCAGGCGCGACCCCAAAAATCTAAACATGTATGGTTTTTCGTAAAAACCAAACAAGTGGGCCTAGTAACTGGAATGAAGCTTACCGTTGATAATTTTTTTCAATATTTCTATGCAATGTATCAAATACATATTTCTTGCTGTCTCCCTACAGTGTGCCGAAACACACAATATTTAGACTGTCGACAAAGCCTGTATATATAAATATGTATTAGATTATAATTGAATTAGAGTCCAGACCGACAGTCATTTGTCAATGACACACATGCACAGTACACATACATAGGCTGTGTTAGCAAGCTGAATACTGAACAGTTCAACATGCTGCAGGGAGCAGAATAAGAACGCAGTTGTATAAACTGAACAAAAATATTGTCAAAATTATCAAAGTTAATACAGCTTCTGCCTTGCTAATGCGGTGTCATTGCCACTGGATATCGGAAGTGGCAGAGATAGCTCTGACTCAGTTGAAGAAGAGTTGGGGTTAAATGTCGCTCATGACAGTAAAATATACTTCAACATAAGATCAGACTAGAAAGCAATACATGATATGGAAGACCAGGAAACTTGAAAGTTATCAGGGATTTTTGAATTGTAGCATATGAGAATAATCAAATATTAAAGAAAAAAGATAGGGTCACCACGCTTGATTTTCTAAATTTTCCCATTCTCATCGTAAGATAACACAAAAGTAAAACTTTGGACAGTAAATACTCAAAAGAAAAAATATGTGACTGAATGGAATTATTTATTTTCTACCAAATTTGCCATTATTACACAAAACATTGTAGAGGTTAAAACGTTATTTTATGGAATATTTTAACCTTCCAATTTTGTCAATTCCAGCTTAAATGGATAAATCCCAGAAATCTACCGATGACATTAAATATGAATCAATTTAAGAACTTGCCTTATAGGAATATAGCTCTATAAACTGCTAATAACACGTAAGCTTAGTGTCGAAAATTCTGCCATTTTTCTTTGCGTGCATCCCTAATAAGTATGCGGCTATATGATTATAGGGGGAATTTGAAAAATGATGATAATGTAGACGGGGGAGTTGAAAATTTTAAGGGTACTGAGGGGTATCTGGAGGGGTGATCTGAAAAAAATAAGATTTCAATCCCGATTCTTCAAGCCCCCCCCCCCCCCCCACGCCTCGCGTCGTTATTCGTGAAGGAAGCCTAGCTAACGTACGTTCTTGTGACATTCGAAATGAAATTCTTCTCTCCTTTACTCAAAGTCAGTAACCCTTTGAGTGACACATTTCCATACAATTCATGGAAAACTGGAAATCTCTCATGTCCATAGAAGATGGCACAGTTGGCCGTAATCTACAGTTTGTAATGTTTATCACACATTGCCACTGTATACGTATTCTTGTAGACACTGAGCAAGCGCAGTACCGCTCCAATTGTATACTGCAGTTCCATGACCTCGATGTGAGCTATACCTGTGCCATTTTTGGAGAGTTCTGTATTACCAGTTCAGATATTACACCAAATATTAAGCCGTGAATACCTCGTGGCTTATGTATGATTCATTTGGCATCTCCCATTCAATGTATATTTCAATCACAGACAATAGATCGCAGCCTTAAAGCCCCGATAGCTGCGAATTTTATGCATTATTTTCATGATTTTATTTTCAAACCGAAGTTGGTTAGTGTAAATGTGCTAACTGAAGGATGTGTATAAAAGTATCACTACTCGCTGATTTGGACCATGCCTACACATCACGTGTTATGAGGCTGAATACTAAAACGGGTGCCGCACTCATAAAATGGAGCCCCACAGAAAAGTACAAAAAAAACAGTTTTTTCTTCACATACACATCGTGATCATAGCAGAAACAAGCATGGTGCTATTGACTTGAATACGCAACACACGACGGCCAAAATTTTGTTGTTATAATCTGTATTTTCTCTCTTATATTATTACTTTTGAAAATGGGTGGAAATCTAAAATGATGTTAAAACATTTGGATTTACATGCCACTTTCAACACTTATGAAAGTATTCCACACTTTTTCAGTCTTTAATGGTTCTTATTCAAAGAAAACTCTAGGAAAACTGAGGATATTTTGAGATCAGTTAATTACACATTCGCAGCTATTGGCGCTTTAACTGTCGTTCTTGTAAACAAATAAGTGCTGTAAGTGATCTTTCAAAGCTTTGTTTTTCCCAGATAGTGACGCCGGCTGACGAGAAGTTCGCCCCGTATAGCTGTGATAATCGATATCCATGTTTATGATGGATAACGACTTGGTCATGAAAGGATATAAACTCCTAACATGTTTCGGTAGAAATAAACAAAATTGTGTGTATGCTGATCTATAATGTAATCAATATTCATCACGAGTCTGCGATTAACGTAGTAAACAGTGTAGGAATGCCAAATGTCATGAAGCAAGAAATGTAGGAGGAGGTAGGTAAACGATAGTGCAGTTTGCTGAATTTAGCTAGCCTTTGACAACAGCAGGCATATACACTTACACACACACACACACACACACACACACACACACACACACACATATACATATATACATACATACATACATACATACATACATACATACATACATACATACATACATACATACATACAGACAGACAGACAGACAGACAGACAGACAGACAGACAGACAGACAGACAGACCAGAATGCATGCATGCATACAATAACATACATGCATGCATACATGCATGCATGCATTCACGCACACATACTAAAAGAGAGACGGTACTAGAAACTATTACAGACAGAGGGTTCAAAACTTGTAGAATAGCAGTAACAACTACTACTACTCCAGTCAAAGGAAAATACCTCTATTGCCTGGATGGTTCTTTTTTGAGTGACATTATTTGTAAATAACCCCGATACATTTCTGAAATAAGGATATTAGGTCTATACTGTTGTACCCTTTCATGTTTATGCTATACGTTAATAAAACTATAGACAGGTTTTTGCAAGGAATGGAAAACAGCAATAGTAATCACCCAACAAAGTCCTATTCTGAATAAAACATATTATGCTGATTAAACGTTTGTTCAGTCGTATTATTTTTCGTCTCACTATTCCTACTTACGTCAATCGAACAACAATCACGCGCACACGTCAGCAACATTCACACATTCGCGGAAATCGTTCCAGTGGAGGAGAGTTTGTCTTCCGATGATAAGTATGTTTTAAGGTGGTGCTAAGTACTATACCCCTCTCTCGGAATGGTTTCGTCTGTCATACGAAGCCTATAACTTCTAAGACCTGCACATTTGAGAGTTCCTACACATTTAGCCGAGGTTCGAAGGGGACAGACACACGAATCCAGTCTACTACCTCACCGACAATCCTCAGAAATAAAACTGGTTGTTTTAACATTTATCCCGCCAGGAACTGAAAGTTTTTCAGATAACAATGTCTGCGGGTTTCAGGTGAGTACTTTTCAATGATCTTTAGAAGTGTTAGCCCACGATCAACTGCTGTTTAAGTATAACTTTCTCGACGGTCGTAAAACAAAATGTAGACATAAACCTTCTACAATGAATCGGATGGTTCCCGTTGGATTCCTTAAAGGGAAGCTCTCTTGTCAGCTTTATCTCTCAACAAATTGATGAACTGAATACAACTTTAAAGGGATGACAAAATATTCATAACGCGTATAGTCGATGTCAATAAAACACTGTAGTGAGAACCAGGAATTGGGAATTGTCGCTTTAAATGTTCCATCCTTCTACGTATAACACAGTATCCCAGTCGGAGGGTAATTTCGATGCGGTTCGTGTATAACTAAGATGGAAATATTGGCTAATGCGTCATCACGTTATTGCTGTTTACAACTTCCTTCATTTGCAGGCATTTTAAACGATAACAATCATCACCTGATTTATGTCATTTGCTTCACAAGCAATTTATGTGTTCCGTAATTCTTTGTGAAGCCCGAGGTTAGGCATTGAATTGTGCGCGTTAGACGACACCAAACAGTGATTTGTTGATGCCAGGTCGTCCATTCTGACACAACATTGCTTTGAAATTTAACCCAATCTGTAGTAATTGAAAGAATGGTTTCACAGGTTTTTATCAAAGGCTACGTGCCTGCCAAAAGCCACAGGGACTCGAAGCTAGGGTTTAAAGAGATAAGAGCTTTGACTTTTCATATTACCCCTAGGTATTTCCAAGTAAGGCGTATGAATGCCTGACTAAAACCAAAACAGAAAGAAAATAGAATCCTAAATGCTTTGAAATTATTGGTTTTGCCAGGTTTTTATTTTGTTTTTTCTTGTTTTGTTTTGTTTTGGTGGTTTTTTTTTAGTTTTTAGGGTGTTTTGATATTTACAGGGCTATCCTTACGCTTGTCAATGCCTTTTCAATATTCACATAAGAAAGGGATGAGAGAGTAGGAGTAGAATGCAACAATTCGTGCACGTGTAGGCGTGTAATCAGATTTACATGGTATTAGATACGCTAGCGCTCTATGCGAGACTAACTTATCTCCGACCGGATCATAATTATGATTTTTCCCTGCCTTTACGAAAATTTTTAACCGATCTCCATTATTCGGCAAATTTGTTTTCAGTTTTTACAGTTTCTCGTGATGTCTTGGAAGATCACTGCACTGCCTAGGTTATAATTAAGATTGAGAACTAGGTTTTTTCGATTTTTTTTTACCACACTACTAATCGACAGCGCTTCAAAGTAGTCTTTTTTTGGTTATGCTAACTTAACGATATTTTGTCCCTAATGTTGTGAAACAAAATTAAATGAATTTTTCCTTCTTTTGACTGCATGTCCATTTAAGGTTTGTAAGATTAGTACAGCAGACATTAACCAATTTACGGGTAATAAATTTTGCGAATCGAACTCGACAAGTGGGCGATGTCTTTGAATTCCTGTCTTTATCTCCACAGCGATTTTCCAAATCGTACGGAGTTAGGCCCTTATGCAAAGGCGTAATACAACGTTATCATGACGCCACACAAAGTTTAATGTCGAAAATATGGAAAGATAGATAATTATAGGTCAAATATTCAAGCGGAAGACATTGGCGAAGAAGGCGACTTTCCACAATACATGCATACCTATGGCCCTTCGTACAATGTTGCAGAAATAATCGAGCCAGGGAAAATGCGTTGAATATCAAGTCAGGTTGAACATGGCTTCCAGTCGTCTCAAATTCATGTTACCAAGCAGCAAACCTAAAAGAAACTATACCTGGAAATACTAGATCGTATAAAGTTTTGTCTACACAAAGTCTGATTGATTTCTAGGTTTCTTGATGTTACTGAGCTATGCGCCGAACTCTTCAGCGACCTTCCTTATACTCGTGATGCCATGACATCATTCGTTCCCTGTCAGAATTCATGGACAGAGTCGTTAATTTAGGCAAGGAAGAATTTGTAAATTGTTCTAAGGGATCGCCGCTTCTAGTTTAGCCAATTTGGAATTATAAAAAATGGCGCCAAGTATAAACTTCTGCATCACAATTATTTTAGTGCTTTTAGGTATTTTGGTGCATATTTCACAGTGTTTTCTTAAGGGAGCGTGTGGAAATGTTCAGAATTTATTCTGTCAACACTGTCTGTATATGTAATGCCTCTATTGTGAACAGTTTGTAAAATATAGACGCTGCGTCATCACTAACAATGTAAGTAGTGAGAAATTTTGCTGGTTCGTAAAAATATTTAAAAAATTCGCTCGCCGCCTCTGTAGCTTTCAGAAAAAAAGGAAGAATATTTTTTCTCTAGCCTTAACCATTGACACTGCAAATGGTTGTATTCAAAAGTTGGCTGGTCATATTTGAAAACGTGAAACGGAGAGCATTACTGCAGAGCTAAAAGTGTTCAACATTTTCGCGTTTATAGAACTATACAACGTTCAAGACGAGAAACACAAGTTTAAAAGGGTTCGCTGACTGTACCTGATCGAGGTTCAGCCCAATTACATCAGAGTTAGATCTCTGCGGTGGGAAATGGGATCAAGCGGTTAATTGCCTCGTTCGAACTGTTTTTGCCAGTGAAATTGCAACGGAAAAGGTATCTCTGGTGTCACTGAAGCGTCCATGACACCTGCTGACAGTTGAAAGACTTGAAAATTCTTAAACTTTCAAATGTAAAAAAAAGAAAAGAAACGTATGTTTTCTAAAACTCCCTTTTGGAATGCATGTTAACCACCCGTAATAAAAGTGTCATTTTTGAGGCTAGCTTTCAGATCGATTTTTTCGAAAATCGATTCTTACTACCTCCCCTCAAACGTTGTTATATTATCTCTGCAAACACCAACCGAACGTGATCACCACATACCCAAACGTAAGATTTCTCATGCAATCACATTTCAAACACAATATTTATTTTCGACTAACAATAGTAAAAGCAAAAGCATGTTAGCTTGTGATTCAGATACCACATGAAACATTGACTGGCATATTTTTGACAGATTAATGTTACAAAACTAAATGATGCATACATGTGTGCATGCGTGCCCGTCTACCTTTCTGCCCTCCAGACTGCATGTCTGTCTCCCTGTCTGTCGCAATGTATGTATGTATGTATGTATGTATGTATGTATGTATGTATGTATGTATGTATGTATGTATGTATGTATGTATGTATGTATGTATGTATGTATGTATGTATGTATGTATGTATGTATGTATGTATGTATGTATGTATGTATGTATGTATGTATGTATGTATGTATGTATGTATGTATGTATGTATGTATGTATGTATGTATGTATGTATGTATGTATGTATGTATGTATGTATGTATGTATGTATGTATGTATGTATGTATGTATGTATGTATGTATGTATGTATGTATGTATGTATGTATGTATGTATGTATGTATGTATGTATGTATGTATGTACGTATGTATGTATCTATCTATCTATCTATCTATCTATCTATCTATCTATCTATCTATCGACAATCAAAGTATGTATATCTATGTATCTGTGATATGTATCTATACATCTTTGTAACTATGTATATATGTATGCATGTATCTATCTATTTATGTATGCATCTATCTTTCTATATATCCATCTATTAAGTGATCTACCTATCTGTCTATCGATCGATCTATCTATACGCAAATCTTCTACTAGCTGTCATTGTTGATGTCAATAATTATGAATATGCTTGGATGATTCGTGATCGTAGTTTGGATTTAGTAACACTCAGATGTCATCTTGGCTAGTCAAGCGATATTCCTTTGGACAAACACGTTCCTGTACCATGTCGATCAAGTAGGACCGAGCGAACAGAACATACGACGCACTACAAGGGAAAAGGAAGACACGATTACCAAACATATCTATATAAATGGACTATCCACATGAGGAATATTTGCTTTCTAGCTTTGGAAATATCAGGCTCTGTGAAAAATGAGGCACTAAATTGAGAGGTTGGCAATTCATCGACCCTAAGCAGATAGATCCTGCATCCTGTTGTTGAAGTGTGTTTGAAGGAGGAACCGTTTGAAATTTTAAAGCACGTACTTCACCTATCTTTGGAATATTGTTAAAACTTGCCGAGTCTTAAGATGTCAGTGAACGATTCACACCAGGAATGGGCGATAGTGATAATTTAGCTATTTATCTGTTGTTTCAGCAGAAAGGCAAGATTCTGTTTTGTATTGACCGTTTTATGTAATATATGTAATATGTATGTACGTATCTATATATATATACTGCATGTAGTGTATGTATGTATGTATGTATGTATGTATGTATGTATGTATGTATGTATGTATGTATGTATGTATGTATGTATGTATGTATATGTACGTACGTACGTACGTACGTACGTACGTACGTATCTATCTATCTATCTATCTATCTATTTATCTATCTATCTATCTAGCTATCTAGCTATCTATCAAAGTATGTATATATCTGTGATATGTATCTTTACATCTTTGTAACTATGTATATGTATGCATGTATCTATATATCTATGTATGCATCTATCTTTCTATATATCTATCTATTAAGTGATCTACCTATCTGTCTATCGATCTATCTATCTATACGCAAATCTTCTACTAGCTGTCATTGTTGATGTCAATAATTATGAATGTGCTTGGATGATTCGTGATCGTAGTTTGGATTTAGTAACACTCAGATGTCATCTTGGCTAGTCAAGCGATATTCCTTTGGACAAACACGTTCCTGTACCATGTCGATCAAGTAGGACCGAGCGAACAGAACATACGACGCACTACAAGGGAAAAGGAAGACACGATTACCAAACATATCTATATAAATTGACTATCCACATGAGGAATATTTGCTTTCTATCTTTGGAAATATCAGGCTCTGTGAAAATGAGGCACTAAATTGAGAGGTTGGCAATTCATCGACCCTAAGTAGATAGATCCTGCATCCTGTTGTTTAAGTGTGTTTGAAGGAGGAAACGTTTGAAATTTTAAAGCACGTACTTCACCTATCTTTGGAATATTGTTAAAACTTGCCGAGTCTTAAGATGTCAGTGAACGCTTCACACCAGGAATGGGCGATAGTGATAATTTAGCTATTTATCTGTTGTTTGATTCTATTTTGTATTGACCGTTATATATAATATATTTAATATGTATGTACGTATCTATATATATACTGCATGTAGTGTATGTATGTATGTATGTATGTATGTATGTATGTATGTATGTATGTACGTACGTACGTACGTACGTACGTACGTACGTATGTATGTATGTATGTATGTATGTATGTATGTATGTATGTATGTATGTATGTATGTATGTATGTATGTATGTATGTATGTATGTACTTACGTACGTATCTATCTATCTATCTATCTATCTATCTATCTATCTATCTATCTATCCAGAAATGTAAGCATCTGTATTCTGTAAATAAGTTTGGATACGTATGCATTATATTTTTGCGTAACTAGGCAAGAAATTCATAAAGTATGCTTCATTTTGCGTTAACCGAAACAAACACAGACATAAAGACACACAGAGCTACACCTACACACACCTACACCTATATATACACCTATATAAACACACGCATATAATATACATTTATACATATATATATATATATATATATATATATATATATATATATATATATATATATCATAACACACTTTGCCCTTTGGCGGGCAACAAATAGATATCTTGCCCTTGCCAGCGCGTGCAATTATTTCAATATTACACCTTACCTATAGTGCTGATCTCGTGATTGGTTAAAACTCCGCCATGTGACATTCCAAAAAAGGGATATGCTATAAGCCCCTTTACAGCTCGGCGGACCAGCGTTCTGTACCCATGGTGCTTTGCGAAATTAGAGGCTTCGAGGGTACCTCTTTGCGCGTATCGCCTATTCTTTAACACAGGTCTACTATATCCAGATTCATTTTTGACGTGTTTTTTTAGACTCATTCTGTGAGAAAATGTGAGCTACGCAGTAATATGTTATATGTCGATTTATTTATAGCTGTCTGTTGCAACAGTTTGCCAATTGCGAATCAATTTTACGGAAATCTTGAAAATGTTTCTGGGATTCACGTTTGCTTACATCTGTGTTCAATGCCGATGTAGCAAGCATTCCTGACACCTTCAGGACATGTCTCATTCAACTAACGTCAGACTGGTGTAGTTCTATTCTCCGGTCCAATGATTGCCGCTTTGTCCGTATGAAGTTTTACGTGTTTGTTTACATGAGAGGGGGTTCCCATTTGTCTCCTAGCTAAAAACTTTGTTCAATAGATTTCGTCTGTCGATAATAAAATCACCATTACTTTTTTACGTAATCTTTACATGTTCAATGCAGTCTAGTACATTCAATTTGACGGCAGTTATTGTATACTTTTGCGTGAAATCCCTTGTTAAAAGCAACAGCCGATTATTGTGATCAACATTCGTATGTGTAAATAAATTAGAACGACACAAATTTCCTCCAGATTTCCATAAAAAGTACATAATTGGCGAACTGTTATATTCAACAGCTTTCAAATAGATTGACATGTACAAAATGAATAATTAGCTCACTTTTTTCGACAGAATAAGTCGGATAACAAACAAAAAATGATTCTTTTTATAGCAGACCTGTGTTAAAGAATAGGCGACACGCGCAAAGTGGTACCTCGAAGCCGCTAGTTTCGAAAGGCATCATGGGTATAGAACGCCGGTCCGCGGAACTGTAAAGGGGCTTATTGCCCTCTCGCCCGCTAGCCGTTCGAACGCAAGTTCGAAGCACGCACGCGAATTGTAGTTTACAACCGCCAGAAACTCTTGCAAGAGATATTTAAAATGCGTCGTTTGAAACTTTTGCGCGTCATTCAACCTTATGTTCGATGCGCACAGAACAAATACTGGATTTTGTGACCATTTCAGGTGTTCGGTGTAATAAAAATAATAACACGTGAAGATCGGGCAATACCACGATTTGTGGCCAGCTCTCGGGCTGCTGCCCCTGGTCGAAATATTGATGATACCCTGGCCTGCTGCTCGGCATAATTAATATTTCGGTCTGAATCACAATTTCTTAGGCAGGCCACAAATCGTGGTATTGCTCTCACTGTCATGCGTTATTATCGAGAAATATACTTGCATTCTATCTATAGATATTTTTCAATCATTACTTATTTAGATTTTCCTGTGAACTTATCGTTGTAAATCCTTTAGAGAAAGACTTTCAAGTCAAGAGAATTGTTGATATTGAAAGAGAAAGTTCGGACATTTGTCATTTAAACATTTACGATCGATATCCACTTTATCTAAACACGGTTTTTATTTCTATGTTTCAGACATCCTAGTCTATACCCTCTGCTGTTTCTTATGTTTTGGCATTTGCAATGTATCTCCTCGTTAAAAGATGAGCAATCGACCGGGAGTCAACCGGGAGAAGACAAGCTCGCCACGGATCCGTTTGAGCCTGTGGACGAGGCCGACGCAAGCGAAGGCGAGGAAGGATTGGCTCTTCATGATCACGTGTCACAAGACCTAAACCACCAGGATGTCAACAACAAGAAAATCAGAACAGACCGTCTGAAACTCCTCGTTGATGAACTTCAGCGTTTGCCTGGATTCTCATCGAGTTCCACTCTGCAAGAGGTGATCGTGGTTGAACATAATCGCCCTGACACCGCTGAAATCGTCGATGGCGGCGCTTCTGACGACGGCCACTCCCTCGACCCCACTAAAAGAGGCGATAATGCAAAAATCTCCGAGTTAGAGGATTGGCGTAAAAACAGCAGAGTTATTATCAAGGGTCTCGATTTCACCGATACCTGGAAGCGATCTCAACGATCCCGGGAGCAATAACTTTCGTTTCCCTTAATAACACTCTTAAGGTAGCTCGAAAGAGAAAAACTTCTGCTCTAACTTTCTTCAATAAAACTTTCAACCATTCTCTCACTAAATCAAGACAAAAAAATCAGAGGTCAAGGTACAAAATTTGGTACTAGAGAAACAAATTATCTAACATTTACCGATATTTGAATTCAAAATGGCTGCCATTACTGTGTTGACTCTATGGGGAAAAATAAAATGATCGCTTTTCGAAAACCTAAGATTGAAAATTGTCCTTATTACTAGAGTTTTAAAATCAGTGGACAAGAAAAGTATAAGAAAAAAATTTGAGAGTCTGAATACTATCCAGGGTGCGCATTCTACCTGAACATTCAGTATGTTTGAAAGATCAATAAAACTACTTAGATTCACAAAATCTGCCCCTACTGCAGCTCCATCAGCTGTAACTTTTGATATACTTTCCTTCTTTTTTGTTCAATTTTTTTATATATAAAACACAGCGTCTTGTTCTTTGCCGAAAATTTTCTCTAAATGCCTTATGTTCAACTTGACACCACATCGTCACGGAGTGCGTATGCGATTAAAGTCGTCCCTGGAAAGAATTCAAAGGTCAACAAATTACATTCTGTACACTTTCATGTGTGGGATGAGGCCACTGCTTTGTATTCCAAAATATCTTAGGGAGATGAGCAAGAAAATTTATATACCTGTTTTCTGCGACAAAATATGCTGAGAATGTTATTAAAAATTACATTTTACCTATACACTCTGACCGAAAATTCCTGTGTGTATCTTTATCCAGGCGACTGCAAATTAAATAGATATTGTACTGAGGAGCCCGGTT
This sequence comes from Ptychodera flava, assembly GCF_041260155.1. NCBI lineage: Eukaryota > Metazoa > Hemichordata > Enteropneusta > Ptychoderidae > Ptychodera > Ptychodera flava. The sequence continues at coordinate 15,017,194 of NC_091937.1, forward strand.
TCGTTTTTGTAAAATGGTCGTGTATGTGAACTTTCACCTTCTCAGAATAATCTGTCCTAAGGCGCCATTCGTAATCACTAGCGTGGTACGCGCCTCGAAAGGGAAAACATTTGCTAAAATTTCAACATTCTCTTCCAAAATCAATCACGAAATCAGGGGTCACCCGTGCATCTGTTGGTACCAGAGAAACAAATTACCTGAAATTTAGCGATATTTGGAATTCAAAATGGCCACCACCGCTGTCTTAACTCTATGGCGAAAATTGAATATCTAATTTTAACAAAAATAATACGGTGAAAGTTTTATTTATTCAAATTTGCTTCAAAATGAAGTGGTGGATCAGAAATGTATTGTGCAAATTTGAGAGTTCCAATATCTGCCCCTGATGTATATTCTATAGCGTTACCTCAACCTGTTCAGTGTTGGCTCATGACAAGATAAGATAACAGTGAATGTCGTCTTATTTCATCAGCCCCCTCTATTCTGTTCAATATTTTATGACAGTAGCAACCAAAATGGATTATAGTCACAGTAGTTTGTGTGATCGCATGTATATACCCGGCGGTATCTGATTGTTTATTGATGATAAGTCGGATGACCATCGTAAAATTCCAAGGCGAACTTTCGCGTGTATCTTCAATAGACCGTCATACTGTCACAAAGTGGTGAATCGTTAGAGCCGCGAACACTTTGACACCGTTACTTTCAGGACAGATAACGATCTGTTCACGTGGCTGCCAAGGAAACAACCGTCAGAAACCCGACTGAATCACACGAAAAGATTTGATAGCTGAAGCTTCATTACCCTTGACCTCAAGGTGGCGCTGCACGCGACCAACACACTTTTTCTTCATAGTAATATTGCTTGTTAAGGTAGTACGCCCCCCCCCCTCCCCGAACGTGCAAGATTTAAACTTTTGCTCAAACTGTCGCCAACGAAACATTTAAACTAACGTTGGAATGCCTAGATTGAAACTTGACAGCGCGGCCTGCATGCAGGGGCCACTGTTTTATGACATAGTTGACAAATAGGCCGTGACTGAAATATTTTATTTGTCCAAAAATCACATTGCATGTTTTACGCTTTTCGTTTTATTGGTATCAGTTCAACAAACATTCGGGGAAGAGTAGTAAAATGTATGCAATTGTTTTATGAAACACTAACGGAAAATATACCAAAATTATAAATAAATGTTGTCCCTTGAAAGGGTAAGAAAAAACTGCCGCTGTTGAAGAGCGATAAGCAGAGAAGTATGTATGGTGTGTCAAGCAGTAGAAAAACTGACAGTAATGCACATATACAAAAGCAAACTAACCTTACATTTTTCTGTGATGTTTAATTCATGCTATCGCCCTCTAGCGAGACGATTTACAAGCTATGCTTGAAATTGTTAACGGCCAGATCTCATTGTATTGAGTTTGTTGCGTGGTCTGTCGGCAGGTACTTACCTGGCAAGATTAATACTTTATACATTGATAACGTGGAGATTTGGAAAAAAGGAGCAATATACTTTATAGAAACCGGATGGCTAGGCAAGAATTGTTTAGTTAATTAGTTAGTTGGTTGGTTATTTAGTAAGATTGTTAGTTATTTTATTTTCTCAAAGTACACTTTACGTGATCATGATACAGTTACCGAGCGAGCGGTTCTGTTGTCGGCCCGTTTGGATTGCATGACGTCATTTTGAGTCTTTCTTCAAGTCTTCTCACATTTGTTTTGCAGCAAACTCAACAGTCTAAAGTCTTGTAGAGTTCTAGAAATGAATGAGTCGTATCGTCCGAAATATTACATAATTTTTCAATCAGCTAGACATGTACGAATTTCCTCGATTAGGTATGATATGGTGTTTCAGCTGACGAGTCGTGATGCTATCGCTGAAAATCGCACTATCCTGTGATGGCGCTGTGCACCGTACCGTTCGTTCCTGTTGACGAGTATTAATACTTCTCAAGCACACTTGAATAATTTGTAATTTGCGCTTAGTGCTAGTATTAGTAGAATTTCAGTTTCGTTATTTCAGTCGGAAAATTTACACTTCAAAATATTCCTACTTACAGTTTTCAGGTCGTGCACGAACAAAATATTTAAATCGTCAGCATTTTCCCAAAGGGGCCCAGGAAGCACTTGTGACGTTATATATATATATATATATATATATATAATATATATATATATATATATATATATATATATATATATATATATATATATATATATATATATATATATATATATGAGTTGGTTTCAAAATGTCGCCACCAAAACAAATATTACTTATCGAATTTTAACACCACCTACAAATAGAATGGTTGGCCCGATCATATATGTAAGATTGTCGAGCTAGAAATCCTTTCACTTCTATCTGAAGATTGCAGGATGCATGAAACTTAAGTAATAGATTTCATTACTTTGTACTTGAAGTAATCTGTTTATATATATATATATATATATATATATATATATATATATATATATATATATATATGTAAGTATGTAAGTATGTGTGTGTATATGTATCGTCTGACCAGTGGTGACGTCATAGAAAGGGATGAACATTTTTAAGAAAACAAGGATAAGGCCAAAGTAATTAAATTCTTTGTTTTGCGTCCACTCTAAAGGGGAAAAGGTACTCGTGTAAGCGGCTGAAAAACACACACAAGAAAATTAACACAATGTTATTTGATTGCAGCAGATAAAAAATCGTAACAAAATTTTAGTTCAGAAAAGCTAAGCGGTCATGTCCTAAAATTTCCTATTCAAATAAACTGTGTGTGTTTTTCATGAAAACCTTAAAAAAACCTAAGCGGGTGGGGACGCAAAACAAAGAATTTAATTACTGGCCTAACCAGCAATAGGCGATAAAATAGCAGTGGATAATCTTCGTTCTACAAATGGACTGACTAAGGAAGAAACCAAAGTCCAGTACTTTCAAAAACCAATTCCTCACTGATTCCTGTAGATATCTCGATTTTTTTTTAATATGTGTCACCTCATTCCTTCACACCGTGAGTTTTATAGATTGTATTGCGTAGACTCTTGTGAGGCAATGTGCATGCATGATTTAACCTTCGATGCCGTCTGCGTTGAACCGAAGCAGCGCAAAGGGACTGAGACACTATAGCCGCTTTGGCATACCTGAAGAGCGCCGTCTTGGCTACGTCCTCCTCATTCTAGAGAATAGTGTTTCTCTGAGGGTGGTTTCAATGGTGAAGAAAAATACAAACTTGTCCACCATGACAATTTCGACTTGTAGCACAGCAGCGACGCAGTATTATCCAATCTTTCGTGTTCTTCCATATCAGCTGTGTTTTAATTTCGTACAGATGTCACAAAGGGAAAAAGACACATTCATAATATGAGACAACGCCTGGACGAACTGTGCGAATTTTAAGCAAGAATTGAGGATGCGCGTGGACATGCAGAATGCTTATAGAGAAACCAAAAAAGTGTGCTTTTCTTATCAACATTATACATTTACAGGCCTCGTCACTTGACACCTGTTTCATTGACAGTAGAAGCCTCTGTGCATTCTCTTTCCTGTGATATTTTAATTTCAGTCACATAATAGGAAGGGAGGGAGAGAGAGGGAGACAGAAAGAGAGAAAGTGATAGACATATAAACAGATGGATAGAGGGAGAGATAGAGACAGACAGACAGACTCATTGACGTTTGACGAAGGCAGGGTTTGGGTATCATCAAAACCAAGCCTATGTGCAGGACAGGTGTATGTAACATATATTAGTTTCTCTAAAACCAGGGAGGGAGGAAGAGATAGACAGACAGACAGACAGACAGATAGGCAGACAGACGAACTAAACCAAACACTTTCCCCGAAACAAACACTTGACAATGGAAGGGTGACGTCAATCGGTCACTCATCTTCTTCTCCGATATACATCTTCAAGATTTAATTCTCGCCAAATGCGTCCTGAATTTTCCGTTTAAGAGCTTTCAGCCTTCTGTTTCAGTTTACGATATGCCCTGCTTACTATTTATTGTTTATTCATATGACACAAGCAGAGCAAAAAGGTATATATAATTTAGAACTGATAACCGACAACATTGTTGATATTAATGTGGGATGCGCAACAGGGGAAATGTTGGACTCTCAAACATTTACGATTTGAAACCTAATAAATCTACCATGTTGAAGCACATTGAGTGTGTTTTTATCGGTTTTATTTTTGTGAAAATCAAAAATCTAATTTTCCCCGGTAGAGTTAACGCAGGCATGGCGGCCATTTTGAGTTTGTATTATTGGCAAATATTGAGTAAGTTGTATCTCTAGTGCCAAATTTTTCTCGGTGACCCCTGACCCCTGACTATTATTCTTGATTTCAAAAGGGAGGGGTCAAAATTCAGAGAAAATTTCCCCCGACGGAAAGTTTCAGCCAAAGATTAAAAAGTCGTTCACTTTCGAAGCGCGAACTGCCCTAATTGTAATTTGCGCCCTCGTCCAAGGCACTGTAAAATTATTTTGGGGTATCTTGCAACCGAAGGAGCGGGAAAGTAATGCACAGGGCTAGTCAGGTAACTTGCACAATAAACAGTTTTCTTTTCACGGACCGTCTATGCGTTGTCTGTTTTTGGTGATTAACACAGCCTGAGTCTAAATTTGATCCGACCGTCGCTGAGCCCGCTACAAGGATGTCTAAAGGGAGACTGTACATAAAGTTATTAATGATTTTCGAGCAATCGCTCTTTTTAGCTGGACAATTATATCGTTTGTCATTCAGATAGTTCTGATGTATTTGACCATTTGCCCGTTTTAAATTTGTCAGCCACGACAGTCCTGGTCATTAAAATGTGTGATACTTTACCAGCAAATAACTTTTCATCTTTGTTGCAACCCTTTGAACTCTTTCTGATGATAGAAAATAGTCATGGTCGCAAGAGTTGCTTGGAAAACAAGCAAATAAAATCACCATTTGTTCCGACTGTCCTGCCGCTAATGCAGTTTGCCCATATTAGGGCAGTATGCGCCTCAAAATTGAAAAAACTGTTAACTTGTGCTACAACTTCCTCTGGGAGCTTGCAATCATCCCCTTCAGAAATCAAGAATAAAAAGTCACTAGTCAACTGGTCACCGTGCTGAATCAGGTACCAGAGAAACAATTCAAAATGGCCGCCATCACTGTGTCAACTCTATGGGGAAATAATTTTTCGATTTTTCACAAGAAATAAGCCGGTGACAATTTTGAACTCAAGTAGTTAGTCCGTGAGATTCAAAATAAGCCCCTGAACCTGATAGATCAAAAACATTTTGTCCCTGGGGCGCAATTTACCTTAATGCAACTAGTCGCAAAGGCATGCCAAAATCAAACACACACGAATAGATTGTTTTCATGGCATCTAGAACAACTTGCGTACCTTGTAATTCTGGGGGGTATGAATCCACAATTTTTATTCGACTCTCTGTAACAGCCGATCACATTCGCTGAATTGTTTACTGATTTGCCACTTCGTACACATAATCGCTTCCGTCTTGTTTTATTTTTACTTGGGTGTGACCTATTAAAAACAGCAAATTCGCCAAAACCATTTATGATTTTTGGAAAACGTGACAGAAAGCTTAGGGTCGGAGATTTAAAAAGAGTTGGTAGGATTATCGGGGATATAGTGTATATTATTCTATTTGACCTCCCATGAGAATGGTGTGTTGCCGAATGCCGGCGATAAAGCTGTTTATTCATGGGAGAAAAAGCAGTTTAAAAGATAATGGTAGGCACAATTATATTACTTAAAACATAAATGACTTGTTTAAATATAAATGACTATTTATTCAATAAATAATCATATAAGATTAATGATGTATTCATTAAATTTATTTAAAATGTAAAGTTTTTGTTGTACTAGCATTTATCTTCACGCGTGACAAGCTGCCACAAGGCGTACGTGAATTCCCTTGATAGTTTTGCGATATTGAAGTGTGTGCAATATTGATTCAGAAAATACTCGACAACTGTCGCACCGAAGCTTACCAGGAACATAGGTGTCTCCCGTTTTTACTCCCTGGTTTCCGTTGCGCTGAAGTTAGTGTCTTCGAAGATCGAGCTTGCTAACTTTCGTCACAAGTTGAGTTGCACCCGAAAGCGCCGCCTGGACGGACAAAATAAGTTGCATAGTTTGGTGGGCTAAAAGTGAAATATGACACACTGTCCCACATTCTCAATTCAAACTAGTTATGACTTTTGGGACTGGTTCCCTTTCGAGAAGTAAGACTCCTGTTCTCATAAACTGTCACCCATCCGCCAATAAATATGACGAGTAATATTTTCAATTGACAACGGTTTATGAGTAAGTGAGGACAAAGATGAAACGAACACCCTCACTAGAATACCAAATCCGTTCGCACATTTCCTCTGGCTTGCAGGCTTAACAAAAAATGACATTCTACCTATAAATAATATTAAAAACAATAATGCATGAGTCGAGAGACACAAAGCGTTACAGCAAAGCTTACTCACAAGCACAGTGGGCCTTTCCAAATCATGACACTGCAACTCGAATACGTACATATAATGCGAATGGACATATTTGAAAATGTCTCTTTCGTTTCTTCTCGGCGTCTTTCGTCTCGTCTTGGGGATACTCAACTAAGGTTTGACGTTTTGATATAACAGGAATCTTACTCGGTAGAGACTCGCCGAGACAGAAAAAAGTCAACTGCAACTACATAAACTTTATCTGTCTGAAGACAGCATACCAACGCAATCGCCAAAGATACAGCATCCCAAATGTTTTGATCTCTCTTGGTATAGAGCGTGGGTGTGAGAAGAGAGGGAGAGACAGAAAGGGCGATATGAGCACGTTGGCCTTTATTCTCTCTCAATTTCCATGTAATAAAACTTATACTCTTTAATTGCTAGGTTCACAGTAAGGTCTAGTCCCCCCCCCCCGGCCTGACCCAACAATGTGATGAAATAAGAAATGTTGTGGTCCGTCTTCACACTGTATTTGAATTTCCCACCTCTGAGTCACTCGTATGCCTCTCTCGAGGCCAATTGTGAGGGCGTCATCTGGGCTCGGGCCCAAGCACATAATTTGGCCCATGGTCTCGAATTTGTGTTGTCTTTGAACCCACCCCTCGGTCCCGACACAAATAAGGCTGCAGGCCCTGGCCGACATAGCATGTACACATTTTTTTAAAAACCAGGGCCGACTCTGAGGCGACCTAAACTCCTTAGTTTGCAGAACGTAGTATTTACCTCAACATACTTTTATTAGATATGATTCAATAATTATTGAGTGTTTCTTTGTATTGTGAATATGTGGAACAGAAGAGTTATTGTACTGCCTAATTTGTATCTCCCGACGGGAAGAATGAAAGAAAGTGGAGCATCCAGAATGTAAAACATGCAAGTGTATTGAGGACTGTTCACACTTTCTGTTTTATTGTCCTGTTATAAGACAGTTTTGGAGAAGGTTGAATGACTTGATTAACAGAATGTATAATACCAATATAAAGTTGATGTGGAAGCATGTTTTATGTGGATACATGCTAGAATGCGACAGACTTGAACTACTTAATTTAATAGTAATTGTGGCAACATTTTGTGTTTACAAAGCAAGAATTATAAACGAAAGTAATGTATGGAGATTGTTAATTGAAGAATTAACTTGTATTCAAGCTATAAAGAATAACATGAAAATTGAAGATTTTTAAACGCTATTTGAGGAAAACACATAATGCCATGATTAGGAGTTGCCTCAAGCATCAAAGGTAATATGAAGCTTTTTTTTTCATTTTGATACTGTCATGTAAGAATGAGAGCACCAGAGATTTTCAAGACAAATTCTTACTGTTAGTCTAAGTCGAAGATAATGAGTGGTCTTTGATCTCTTTCTTTCACTAGAAACGAGAGAAGTGAATGCCATACCGATGAACTTTGACTTTTTCTGATAATTTATATGCATCGTATTGTTATGTAGGTCATTTCCCCCACACTCATCATGACCTGAGTTCAATTAGTCTAAAACATTCTCAAGGTCACTGCCCTTGATGACCTCACAACCTTGAATTCAATTAGTCATGTTTGGAATGCTCTGGAAAGTTGATTAGTTGTGTAAGGGAGATAATTTTAGAACAGTAATTAGCATGTCAATAAAAGTTCTAGATTGTTCTTATATGCCTTTATAAAAGGGACGTGCTCAGCTTCCAGTCAGACTTTTGGGATCGTGTCTCTTGTGTGTTACTAAACTCCAGCAGTAGTCATTCTCAAGACTTTTCAAGACCTTCACTGTCAACGCTGGATTTATACTGTGGACTGTGTGCAGCTTCAGGCCTGCAAGCCAAGGGACTGTTCATTCATCCGACTGACTGTTACAACTCTGAGACTGGAGCTTTGCCGTCCCAGCTGAGATAAGTAGTCTGTACACTTTTAAAGCTTGTACTCTGTCCCTGACTTAGCAATTAGTTTTGTTTTCGTAATAAATTTTGTTTAAACGTTAACTGCTGAGTTCACCCTTTTGTTCGTTTTCTCTGCACGTAACAAATTGGGGGCTTGTCCGGGATACGAACATTTTGAGCCGTTTGACAACATTTTGACAGCCTTTTCAAAACTACTTTACATTGTGAACTCAGCGAAATTTAATCATGGCGGAATTCAAGCCAGACGAATTTATGGAGGACCTTGATCAGGACACATTTAATTCCCTCAGAAAAGACAACCTCATAGCACTGGCAAATTTCCTTAATGTAGAAGTCAAAAGATCTATGCGCAAGCGAGAGATACAGTTCAAGATTGCAAAACATTTAGTTAATTCAGGCCATTTTGAGGAGTCTGCCCTAAAAGATTATGAACCTGAGTCTTCCTTTGAACTCAGAAAATTAGAGTTAGAAATACAGGCAGATTTGGCACGTGAAAAGTTAGCGATGGAAGAAAGACAGAAAGAAAAAGAATTACAAATGAAAGAAAAAGAATTGCAAATGAAAGAAAAAGAAAGGCAGGAAAGATTAGAATGGAAGAAAGACAGAGAGAAAAAGAATTGCGATTAGAAGAACAGCGATTGCAGGTAGAAATAAAACGTTTAGAGCTTGGACAGTCAGGAAAATTCTTCCCTTCAGACAAGTTTGACATCACTAAGCATTTCAGGTTAGTTCCCCCTTTCCAAGAAAAGGATGTTGATAAATATTTTCTCCATTTTGAGAAAATTGCTCAGAGTCTGGATTGGCCTAAGGAGTCCTGGTCTATGCTTTTGCAGAGTGCTTTGGTGGGTAAAGCCAGAGAAATTTACATTCAGTTGTCAGTAGAGCAGGCTTCAGATTATGATTCTGTGAAGGAATTAATTCTCAAGGGTTATGAGTTGGTGCCTGAAGCTTACCGTCAGAAATTTAGGGATTGTGAGAAGGTGAAGGATCAAACTTATGTTGAATTTGCTCGAACAAAAGAACAACTGTTTGATCGTTGGTGTTCTTCTGAAAAGGTCAGTCAGAATTATGACAAATTACGACAACTTGTTTTGATTGAGGAATTTAAAAGGTGCATCCGGAGTGACATCAAGACGTTTATCAATGAACAAAAGGCAGATACATTGGAGGTTGCTGCACGTTTGGCCGATGATTATTCATTGACCCACAAATCTTCATTTCACAGCAAATCATCCCAGTCTTTTCCATACAGAAACAATGCAGGTAAATTTAACTCGTCCTTTTCATCCAAGAATTTCTCAAAGGAGAGTAGAAAATCAAATGACAACAGTTCACAGAGTTCAAATAACACTCCCACATCATCAGATCCCAAGTCTCAATCTCCTTCTGACAAACAGTTCGGTACACTTTCTTGTAATTATTGTAAGAAAGACGGCCATTTAATGTCAGAGTGTTTCAAATTGAAAAGAAAACGTGAAGGTCAAAGTGGTCAAAGTGGATCTAAGCCCACCGGCTTTATTTCTTCATCAACTCAATTAGAGTCTAATAATGTGTGCAACACATTTTCTGAGGTTAAATCCCTCTTATCCCCAATTAATGAGGTCAAGGTCAATTCTTCTCAAGATAGCATTATGGGTATTTTCGAACCATTTATTCATGATGGTTTTATATCACTTTCTAGTGATTTCTCTTCCGCTACCCCTGTCAAAATTTTAAGAGATACCGGGCTTCCCAGTCTCTTTTGTTGGCAGATACCCTGCCGTTTTCTGAAAAGTCATTTTCAGGTTCTAAAGTTCTTATTAAGGGGGTAGATTGTAATGACTACATTCCTGTTCCTCTCATAATGTCTATTTGTCTTCGGACTTTGTTTCTGGACCTGTGACTTTAGGTATTAGGCCTTTTTTGCCTTTTGAAGGGATTCACCTTCTTCTTGGAAACGACCTTGCGGGGGACAAGGTCATTACTAATCCACTTGTGACTGATAATCCTAGTTTAGATCAGGATCCAGAGCCAATTGAACAAGAGATACCCGATTTATTTCCTTCATGTGCTATTACTCGAGCCATGTCAAAGAAAACTTCCGAGAATCAAAATACTCTCAAAAATAATGTCACAGATGTTGACTTAAATGACACCTTTCTCAGTCAGGTGTTTGACACGGATCATTCCGTTCTCCCTCGTGGATTTGAAACTTCCAGTAAAACTTCTGCTGACCAAAGTCAGACATTTTCTAGATCAAATCTCATTGCAGAACAACACAAAGACCCAGATATTTTGTCTTTGTTTGACAGGGTAGATGATGAAGGTAAAACTTCAGATAGCTCTGTTTCCTATTATACAAAATCTGGTATTCTCATGCGTAAATGGAGACCTCCAGATGTTTTGGTTGATGACGATTGGGCTATAAAACATCAAATTGTGGTTCCAAAGCCCTATCGTGCTGAAATATTGCGCCTGGCCCATGAAACCCCCTGGGCTGGTCACTTAGGAGTCAGGAAAACTTATCATAAAATTCTCAGTCACTTTTATTGGCCTAATCTCAGGCAGGATGTAGCACATTTCTGTAAAACTTGTCACACATGTCAAATGGTAGGAAAGCCGAATCAGACCATTCCAAAGGCCCCTTTACAGCCAATTCCTGCATTTCAAGAACCATTTAGTAGGATACTAATAGACTGTGTTGGGCCCTACCAAAAACAAGATCAGGAAATGAGTACATGTGCAATAATGTGTACATCAACTCGGTTCCCAGAAGCCATACCACTGAGAAATATAAAGACAAAGACTATAGTGAGAGCTTTAGTCAAATTTTTCACTTTATTTGGCCTCCCTAAATGTGTCCAGTCCGATCAAGGCTCCAACTTTATGTCTGGTATTTTTCAACAAGTAATGGATCAGCTAGGCATTAAACAGTATAGGTCATCCGCCTATCATCCAGAAAGTCAGGGTGCTCTTGAGCGATTTCATCAAACTTTGAAAAACATGATTAGGACCTACTGTTTTGACACAGAGAAGCAGTGGGATGAAGGAATTCATTTTCTGCTCTTTGCTGTTAGAGAGTCAATTCAAGAGTCTCTTGGTTTTAGCCCATTTGAGCTTGTATTTGGACATACAGTCCGTGGCCCACTTAAGCTCGTTAAAGAGAAATTCCTATCAGACGATGATGATTGTCTGAATATTTTGCAATACGTCTCAGATTTTCGTACAAAGCTCTCTAAAGCATGTGAATTAGCCAGAGAAAATCTTGAGTCATCTCAGCAGTCAATGAAAACCAAATATGATAAAAACACCTCAAAACGGAAGTTTGAACCAGGTCAAAAGGTTCTTGTTCTACTTCCGGTTCCTGGCAAACCACTCCATGCTCGTTACTTTGGGCCATACCTAATTGATAAGAAATTGAGTGATTTAAATTACATCATAATAACACCTGACAGGCGAAACAAAAACAGCTATGTCACATAAATATGCTTAAGCCATATTTGGATAGGGATAATCCTACTATAACTCAGCCTGTCAGTACCGTCAGTTCTGGCCATTATGAAGATAGTGATACTGAAACTGACTTGAGTGAAAATACTCTAAACTCAAAGCTGGGCTCGGTCAAGCTTCAGAACTCAGAAATCCTGGAGAAGCTGGAGTCTACAAAGTTGGCACACCTCCAGCCAGAACAACAACAACAGGTGAAAGAACTGCTCCACGAATATAAACACCTGTTTCAAGATGTTCCAACGAGCACAAACGTCATCTATCACGACGTTGATGTTGGGAACAGTAAGCCTGTAAAACAACATCCATACAGACTGAATCCAACAAAAGCAAAATATCTCCAGGAAGAAGTCAAATACCTGCTGGACAATGACTTTATTGAACCCAGTAAAAGTAACTGGAGTTCACCGTGCATACTTGTTCCCAAATCAGATCACAGTTATCGTATGTGCACAGACTTTAGGAAGGTCAACACTTTAACAAAGACAGACACTTTCCCAATCCCGAGGATTGATGACTGCATCGACCGAGTGGGAAAAGCCAAGTATGTGACGAAATTTGACCTACTGAAGGGATTTTGGCAAGTCCCTCTGACGGCTCGTGCTCGTGAAATATCCGCCTTTGTTACACCAGACGGATTGTTCCAGTACAAGGTGATGCCATTCGGAATGAAGAACTCTCCGGCAACGTTTCAACGGATGATCAACGACGTCATATCCGGGCTAGACGGGTGTGCAGCCTACGTTGACGACGTCATTCTGTATAGTGACACCTGGGAGGAACACATCAAGCTCATGCGGAAGTTCTTTGAGAGACTGAGCAAAGCAATGTTGACTGTCAACCTTGCCAAATCTGAGTTTGGTTGGGCAAGGGTAACTTACCTCGGACATACTGTAGGACAGGGTGAGGTAAAACCTGTTGATGCTAAAATCAGTGCCATTTCAAGTTTTCCCATACCAAACTGCAAACGACAACTGATGCGCTTTCTCGGTATGGCTGGTTACTACAGAAAATTCTGTCCAAATTTCTCCACAATTACTGAGCCTTTGACTAACTTACTTAAAAAGAAAGTAAAGTTTGTTTGGTCAGAGCAATGCCAACAGGCATTTGATACACTTAAAGCCATACTGCAAAGTGCCCCAGTGTTGTCTGCACCAGATTTCACTTTGCCATTCAAATTAGCTGTAGATGCTAGTGATACGGCTGCTGGTGCTGTTTTATTGCAAGAGGATAGTCATGGTGTATATCATCCTGTTTGCTATTTTTCACGCAAATTTAACAAATCCCAGAGAAACTACTCTACAATTGAAAAAGAGTGTTTATCTTTGATATTAGCTTTACAGCATTTTGAAGTTTATGTTACTTCTTCAAATCAGCCAATAGTGGTTTATATTGATCACAACCCTCTTGTTTTTCTGCAGAAATTCAAAGGCAAAAATCAGAGATTGCTAAGATGGAGTTTAATGTTACAGGAGTTTAATCTTGACATTAGACATATCAAAGGCAGAGACAATTTAATTGCAGACTGTCTCTCTCGTATTTAGAGTTTATTGTTGTTCTCTTTCAAGAAATTTTACTTTAGAGTAAAACAAAATTTGAGTACTTAAATCCTTTTCAAGATTACATTTGTAAAAGAAAGATTTTTCTTTGAAAAATTTTCCTTTTTTGAAGAGGGGGTGTGTTATGTAGGTCATTTCCCCCACACTCATCATGACCTGAGTTCAATTAGTCTAAAACATTCTCAAGGTCACTGCCCTTGATGACCTCACAACCTTGAATTCAATTAGTCATGTTTGGAATGCTCTGGAAAGTTGATTAGTTGTGTAAGGGAGATAATTTTAGAACAGTAATTAGCATGTCAATAAAAGTTCTAGATTGTTCTTATATGCCTTTATAAAAGGGACGTGCTCAGCTTCCAGTCAGACTTTTGGGATCGTGTCTCTTGTGTGTTACTAAACTCCAGCAGTAGTCATTCTCAAGACTTTTCAAGACCTTCACTGTCAACGCTGGATTTATACTGTGGACTGTGTGCAGCTTCAGGCCTGCAAGCCAAGGGACTGTTCATTCATCCGACTGACTGTTACAACTCTGAGACTGGAGCTTTGCCGTCCCAGCTGAGATAAGTAGTCTGTACACTTTTAAAGCTTGTACTCTGTCCCTGACTTAGCAATTAGTTTTGTTTTCGTAATAAATTTTGTTTAAACGTTAACTGCTGAGTTCACCCTTTTGTTCGTTTTCTCTGCACGTAACAGTATTAAGCATGTCTTATTAATGCTGTAACTTCAAACTCGTATTGGAAAATTTTGCAGATTTGAATAAACTCTAAAAGAAAAGAAAATGAAAGACAGGTTTGAGTACTTATATTGGGTGTAACCAGGGAATAACAGATGAGTACTCAGACAGAGAGAAATATTGCAAACTATTTGCATGGAAATTGTACAAAACAATGATCACACATCAAAAACAGAGTTCATTCTCCGATGAAGATGGTGATTATACCGTGATCAATAAAATTTGTTCCAGTACAAGTAGTGAGGGATATAGACTTTTCCAATCTTTTACATGTAGGACACCGACAACTGTATTGTATACTAATAGATCTCAGAGCAGTGTCCTGGGGAAAAAAGCTCTTTTTCGCTTACGTTGTAATAAAACAAGGTTTATATAAATGTAGCTTTACCGACCATTGTTATCGTTGAAACGTGAATTTAATTCATGAGTGACTTGGTTTTGAATACAGACACAAACTTGACTTTGTTTTAGTGCAGATAGGCATTCTACATACGTAAACTGCGACACGTTTGATGGGCGTGTGTTTGTGTTATAATTACATATTATGAATATCACCGTAATTGTGTTTACAGATAATCGCACTGAAACGATCGAGTGTCAATTGATTATGAACTACAGACAGCATGGCATAATTCTGCATTACCACGACCAGGTAAAGACATTTTAGTGACTTCTTCGCGATAAGTGGGTACGTTTGTTATATCATATTCATCTCCATCCCGCTGTCCCCTCTCAGTCACAAATTTCAAAACGTCTTCCACGTACTCTTGTCGTCTTTCTTTGGGAATTCTGCTAAGATGACCCATAAATGACCGACAAAACCCTGCATGGTGAAGAATTTTAGAGGTTAAGTTCATTTGTTTAGTAAAAGACGACAGTAATTAGTGGAAGGACTGTTATATCCTAGAAGGAGTACAATTGTAGTTGATAAATTTGTAATTGCTGTTTTCATTGACGAAAAACATGGAGGTGAAATGCAATCAAACAGATTTCTTGGAGAAATGTGTATTCTCCACCCACTCTCGGAAAATATCTAAAATCGTGGGAGATGAAAGAAATACACGTCTTCGTCTACTATCCCTCCCGTACACTAGCTAGTAAATCCCTAAAATATGCTATTTATTTCCAGTTTTCAGTTAACTATCCTCCGGGAGAACCGTTGCACGAAAAACATGGAGGTGAAATGCAATCAAACAGATTTCTTGGAGAAATGTGTATTCTCCACCCACTCTCGGAAAATATCTAAAATCGTGGGAGATGAAAGAAATACACGTCTTCGTCTACTATCCCTCCCGTACACTAGCTAGTAAATCCCTAAAATATGCTATTTATTTCCAGTTTTCAGTTAACTATCCTCCGGGAGAACCGTTGCACAAATTTTGGTTGAGCGTATTCTATCGTGTCAATGATATTGTATCAATCTAGTGTTCGACAGAACTCTCTAGATACGGACACGACACCGAAAGCTAGGTGGAAGGGTCACGTGGCCGGGGAAACAAAACATCTGTCAATACATGATTGCGTGCTTTATGCAAATTTGTACCCTGTGACATTCTTCATTTTTTTCAAGTACAGTCCTGAACTTTAGATGAATTCAGATGGCTGCTAAAAGTTGCAAAACTATACCTTTAGCTGTGTCTTCCCCTTTCAAGCGATAGCTTACGATTTCTGATGTACACTGTACGTCCTTGAATCCGATGTCAGCTACCACTCTTTTCAAGTCATCACAGTCTCCATAGAAAGGATAGTGAGGATACTTATAACCCTGGCACAGAAAATAAACTATTTTCAGGTATGATATAGTTTGTCGCCAAAGCGAACTTTATAGAATTAGATTGATGTGAAGGTCATCCATTCACGTTAATATTACGAAAATTGTCATTTGTTACAGAGATCTGTTTTACTATATTGATGTTTTGAGAATTTGAGAGATCGGAAAATCAACCACACATTATCGCCCATTAAAAAATATGAAATGCATCTTTGCGATGAGTGCCACGCGTCCTTATTACATGCCTCGGTGAGCGTGCCAATCAGTGTATTAATTTGGATAGGAACATCCGGGGAATTAGCGGGCCGTTTGAAAGGTGCGGTCACCCGGTCCGGTGAAGCCCTTCGATGTTTTCGACGTCAAAGTAGACGCTCAACGCTAGAATAAAATAAAATATCCATGTGGGCACTGCTATTTTGACTTTCCTTAAAATCTGTTTGATGCTGGTCGATAATAATAAAGTTTGGTACTGGAGAAACACATTTCCAGGCATTTATCGACATTTAAAATTCAAAATGGCGGCAAAAGTTTGGTACTAGGAAACACATTACATGACATTTCTCGATAATTGATATTAAAAATGGCCGCCTTCCCTAAGTCAACTCTATGTAGAAAAATAAAATTTCACATTTTCAAAAGACTGACACCGTGAAAATCTTTCTTACTCCAAGTGCTTCAAAATGAGCCCTAGCGAGTGTTAGATCAAAACAGAATTGTAAAATTTGAGAGTCCGATTATACATCTCCGAGGCGCATTTTACCTTAAAAAAGTATGTCATTTACTTAATCAAAGTTTTGTCACAACTTAATTTCTTCTCCGCTGCTTGAAGTGCGGAATAAACTTGGATCTCAAACATCGATCCACAGGTGTACACTACACTCTATGTAGAGCCCTGTGATTGCTGTGGAAAATGTAGACGGTATCTCTCAGAAACCATACAAATTTTCAATAGACGAACATTAATTCCTTTTATGAGTGCTAATAGACGAATTTTAAACATTACGCCCACAAGAAGGCGAAATTTTAGTCATGTTGTCGCGGAGAAACGTCTTGTGTGTAAAGGCCTAGGAGTCAACGAAGTTCCGAAGTTCCTGATTGGGAGATACGATCATAGTACGTAAATTTCCTGAAGTACGCTGGTCGCTTTCACCGTCAGCTGTCGCTCTGCTCACTGGCGTATTTCATTATAGAAGCATGTTCTTCTTGATAATTTTGCCTGTGAGTCATCCCAAAAAAACAGACTGTTTCTGGAAACAGTCTGTTTTTGGGGGTGACTCACAGCCCCTTGGGGTACAGACGTATGCTGTTGCCGAGTTGGTCAGTCAATATGTGTATGCTGTTTCACCTCGGTTACTGTACCCATAGACCCTCGAGAACAACTCGAGGGTCTATGCTCTACCCCACAAAACTCGACTGTTCTAGTCCACTAAGTTTTTGTTTTTGGTTTCTTTTTTGTTTTTTGTTTTTGTTTTTTGGGGTTTTTTTTGTCGCCAATCGTGGATATCAAGTAGAAATATGGTCCGGTCTGTTAGAACCAATGGGCACTTATCAATCCAGCAACTTAGCATAAACCTATGACTTCATGTCCCCGTCGGAGAATACTGCAACTCAATGAGTGTGGATTGCGAGTATGAATCCTCAAACATTCCGTTCTGGCGGAGAGGGTCACTGGTCACTGATAAAGAGGTCACCGTGTTTGTAAGACACCTTTCACCACCGTGGTTTGACCCAAAAAAATCGTTATCAATAGTTGGTGTATACGCGTCAAGTTCTATCGACACAAAAGGTGACAAGAGCAGTTTCATATGATTTGTGCAATACGGTATGGGAAAATACTGTTTTTCATTTATGCGTATAACTGTCACGAAGATAGGCTAACTCATTCCTCTGTGATTTTTTTTTTTTTAAAGGTATAATGGTATGAGATTATGACGGTTCAGTGCAGTTTCTCAGTTGGAAAAGAAAGCACGGAGTCCTTGCGGTGGAATGTTCACACGTTCCGAACGATGGCTGCAGCCAAGGAAGAAAGTGGGAACTAGTTCAAAGACGGCAAGATATCACAGACAAGTCGGCAGAAATAAAAGTAACCGCCTCTGAAAACAATGACTATGAGGGACAGGGCAACTTCAGAGGCCGATCACGAGACTATGAGAACGCCCGACGCTGGTGGCAGCGCTAAACAAACTTTGCCGATCGACTTTCGATATCGCTCAGATGAAACGACTCAACGATTTTGACCTCTACTACTTTTGACGAGTACTAATCACATGATACCTTGAGGGATGGTTCCAGAACCTACCTGATTTTCAACGGGCTGAAATAGCAACTTTAGGAGAGACTTTTCCAGAGCGCCTATGAACACGCAAAGACGGCCGAAGTAGTCACCAAACTACAACAGGGACCAAAGGTGTGAACCTTGTCTGAACGCACGCGATGTCAAGTAACCCTTTACTTTAAACATGTCAACTTAACATAAAATTTAAACAGACTCTTAGGGAACCGTCATTATTTACGGCCTGGGGATCGGAGGAATGTGAGGGGGGTCACTCAAAAAATTGGAAATTTCAAGGGGGTGCTCAAAATTTGGAGAGGAAGAAGGGGAGGCACTCAATTTTTGGGTTAAAATAAATTGAAACATCTCTCAGATTGCACCATTACACACATCAGTTTCTAAAAATTTTCGATGCGAGAGGAGGGGTATACCCCCCTCTCGTGCTCTCCCCCTTGCAGTGTTCTAACAGTTTTATTTAATAAAAAAGCAAATTAAAAACACCTCTTAGATTGCTCTAGACTGCACACATCAATTTCTCAAAATTTTTCATGCAAGATAGGGGACAGCTCCCTCAAACACTTTCCCCCTCAGCCTCTCGAGTGTTCATCCCTATGTACTTTCAAATCTGTCCAATCAGGTATCCCAGTGAAAACGCTCTTGTGATACCCATCCGAATTAATCGATATTATATGGTTGGGTACTTGTTATAGCGTGAGCTTTTATACCTGTATTTTGTTATCACTTTGAATTTCATTTTGTTGCATTCACCTTTTTCAACCGTCATGAGATAACCAATGATAATCTAGTAGGGTACATCAGGATTTGAAAAAATCTTTACTATTGCAGTATGTTTGTAAATTTTACAAATACGTGTATTAGTATTTAACTCTTCTAAGTGGGGGTCAGTCAAAATTTCTGAGTTAGGGGGTTTACTCAAATTCATCATGGTTGGAAAGGGGGTTAGTCGAAATTTCGGAGCTTCGGATCAAATTCCTCCTACTCCCCCCCCCAAGGCTGTAAATAATGACGGCTCCCTTATACTACGACTTAACACAGGAGGTTCTCTTTGCTCGATTTCTGGATGAAGAATGTTTTGACGTTCATGTAGAATATAAATCCTTTTCAAGATTTTAATTAACGCAGTGACTGCTGCATTATTATGCTGTATGTGTTATCTGCAGTCTTTTATGATCGTTTATTTTCAAAGGTCAGCAACAGAATATCCTGGATCAACATTATTCCGAAAAAAAACACCAGAATACACCGAAACATTTCCTTTGTATCTTAGAGGATTTTTTTATAATTAAATTATTAAAAAATGATTTCATATATCTGTGTCTTTTATTAGTGGAAATGCGCCATGATATTGCCGATTTTAATAGAGAAATCAATATCCGTGAAAACCTTGCAATTTAGTTTGGCTGCACACACCTAAGGAAAATACCTATGCCTAAATGCTTCGTCAGTGTGCTAAAAAAAATGAGATAAACTGCAGTGGTGGGCGGCAGGTTTCTTTAAAAATGTTAATCCTCACAGATAGATAGCTTCCTTCACAGTCAGTCAGTCAGATGTTCGCAGTCAACCTGTACACAGAAACGCCGTCCCTTCGCTGATTTCGACACCCGGTGATTTTCCGCATATAGAATTATTTGAATTTCAAAGCAATCATATGGGTACTGCCGTAGTGGGCGGCCTCTCGTCGCAGTTGTCTCGTGTAGTAAATCGTCAAGAAAACCCCCGAGTCCTATTCCATGTGCATGTACAGATTTTTGCAATAACCTTTTGTGCTTCAATTGTCTGCAGTGGTCCTCGGAGACTTATGATATGAGGTGGTCGTGTCTTGAGGATCTATAAAACAGACAATGGTTCGAAAATTGAAAACAATGCAAAGTCAGCATTTCTGTTCATTGAATATTGTCTATGACCAAAGAGTTTGATGAATTTCAATGAACTGTAAGCGACTTCTCTTATCAATTTTGAAAATATGTTGAATATATATATATATACATACATATATTATATATATATATATACATATACAAAATGTATACAATGTGCCCTCCCGGTTATCACCATAATGACTTTATGGCAACCTCTGAACTTGGGCACAGAGCGTACGGTTTATATATATTTAAAAACTATCTACTGTTGATTGACCAATCAGAGTGCTCAATTCAGGGTGTTTTATTTACTCATAAAGCCTTGGTCACCAAATTCCAGAAACGAATGACAGCGCCGTAGTAAAGTACTGTCCAATCAAAAGTGAACATGTCATATTCTGTAGACATCTGGTACGTTTTAATATTGAAATTTGGTAACACAGCGGAAACCAGCTGCAACACAAAATGTGCTGTGCCCAAGGGCATTTATATAATGTGCCCTTGGGCATTTATAGGATGTTCCATTACATTGGAAGGTATTTCACAAATAAAAGTTTTAATTCATATCCTAAACATGTTACATTGACAAAGGGGACGGTTGACGTAAACACATTGAAAACGAAAATATATCAGTTAGGGGCGATAGTTTTTAAGTCGGATAAAACCCTCGTACTCGGGCTCTTCTGGTATATAAAGTCCAACCCTACGATAAAATGTCTCGGCCTGCGGCCTCGACATTTTATCGTTGGGTTGGACTTTATATACCAGAAGAGCCCTCGTACTTGGGCTTTATCCTATACATATATATATATATATATATATATATATATATATATATATATATATATATATATATATATATATATATATATATATATATATATATATATATATATATATATCGAAGTATACATGTCCTCATGGGCAATTACAATGACAATGTTCGATGCGGAAATCAGAGCGTTACTTAAATATCTGTTACTTAAGTTTCATACATCCAACAATCTTCAGACAGTACACACACACATATATATATATATATATATATATATATATATATATATATATATATATATATATATATATATATATATATATATATATATATATACTTTTCACATGACTCGTTGCAGCACAAACTGTGTCAGTATCGAGTTTATGGGAATAGCACGACCATGACATTCTGATGACGAAACTAACAGTGTTATGAGATGTTGACGAGGGATATGAATTATAACCTTCAAAAGTAAAGAGGTCGTCAGTTGTTCATCAGGATGGCTATTTCGGGAATAAGAGGAATAAAATTCAGATTTCCTGGCTTCCCATGGCGGCGTTGATCGGGCAGCACCATCATATTCCATCACACTATCTCCGAATGTTTAAGCTGTAAATTATTTATTATCTCAAAGGCTACAAGATGTTTTACAAAAGCCTTTGGAAACATCTTGTCCCTATCATCCTCTTCAAAGGAAGGATGGCAGTTAATGTTCTGCTATCCTTAGAAATTCTTAAAGAATAGGAAATATTTGCCATGGTATATTACCAGAGATATATCGTTAGCGTAAGAAGAAGGAAGAAAATTCAAATGAAAGTCATCTCTTGTGTTAATTTGATTGTGGAGGTGTATGTGTGTCTGCCTGTTTTTCTGTTTGTTTGTTTGTTCGTTAGTCTGTATATCTATTTGTTTGTTAGTCTGTCTGTCTGTCTGTCTGTCTGTCTGTCTGTCTGTCTGTCTGTCTGTCTGTCTGTCTGTATGTATGTATGTATGTATGTATGTATGTATGTATGTATGTATGTATGTATGTATGTATGTATGTATGTACGCACGCACGCACGCACGCAAGCACGCATGTATGTATGTATGTATGTATGTATGTATGTATGTATGTATGTATGTATGTATGTATGTATGTATGTATGTATGTATGTATGTATGTATGTATGTATGTATGTATGTATGTATGTATATATATGAGACAGAGAAAGGCTGTCAGACAGGCACACATTCAAAACATTCGCTCAGTCTCCTTTTGTAAGACTATGGAGCCATGAAGCGAAGGTACCTTACACATTTCCGAAAATCCCTCGTCAATCAGGACCTATATTTCCCTCAGCGTCTATGTAACATTATAATAATCATTACGACTCAGACCTGCTGCGGTCCTCAGAGACAGCGGACATGCGCATATAAGCCACTACAAACTGCGCTGTGGCCGACTGCTTTCGTGGTTTGCAGACAGCTTTGCGCCAGACCTGCTTCACAGTTGCAAGAGGACACACCGACTACTGGCAACAATTTTGTAATAGTCAGAGACAAGATCCTTTAAAGGTAACGTCCTCTTTGTCAATAATTTCCTGACATCTGGGTGCATGGCTGCACTGATGACATTTTTTAACCGAGGGGGAGGGTTAAGGGGGAGTCGCCGTATTGTTTAATTGTTTGTTTGTTTTCCTTTTAACAATTTCACGTTCAGGTACTCTCTTTACACTAACAAATAATTTACAAAAATAGATTTGACCATCATTCTTGCTCGGATGCGATTCTTTCATAGATTGCATTCGTCCATTGACAAACTTGTTCAAAATTATTATTGAACTTGTACGGTAAACAAGGAGTCTAAATAACCCCTTTGAGAGTTATTTGATACTCTTTTCGGGGGCAAAACGTCAAATATATTATCACAAATGTCCATACTTACATGACCATTTTCTGACATATAAAAAAATGCGCTTCAACATAGAAAATCACAACGCATAAAATTGTTGTTTGTGGCTCTAACAGATAATTAATAATGCCATCATCATCAGTTGCATGCTAAACTTGTATAGCTCCTGTTTATCTCGAGTAAACTATTCAAGGTTTCGTTTTGTCTGTTTTTGGAGAAAGAGAGAGAGAGAGAGAGAGAGAGAGAGAGAGAGAGAGAGAGAGAGAGAGAGAGAGAGAGAGAGAGAGAGAGAGAGAGAGAGAGAGAGAGAGGGAGGGAGGGAGAGAGAGAGACAGAGAGAGACAGAGAGAGAGAGAGAGAAAGAGGGGGGAGGGAGAGAGAGAGGGGGGACAGACTGGCAGAAAGTGGGAGCACTTGTTCACACATGATCAAACGTATTGATGCCATTTTTGAAGAATTGGAAGGTACGAACAAAAGATAAAACTTCGGCCTCGGACATATCTCTATGGCTACAACGTACAGCCCTTTCACAAAGGCCTCATTCTTTCGGATTGCAGATCGAAATACTCTTCAACTTACATGACTTAGAGTCAGATATCCCATTGCATTTGAAAGACAACGGCTCTTTCTTATTTTCTCATGATTTCTGTAATTTGCAGAGGGAATTATCATACAGCCTCTACGATCAACCTGTTCCTGCATTAATAGGAAACGGTAACAATTTCACGCAAGAGGTCTCCATGACAGCAGCTTTCACTTTGAATCTCACTATCATCAATTTGGCGATTTCTGTAAACAATGATGGATTCGGCGATCATCTTGATTTAATCAATCGGCTGAAACTTGCGACGAAATGAAACTTCCGAGTCTGGATTGATCATCTGCTTGGCAATTTTCTGATACAGTCTCAGGTGGTCGAAGTTTTCGTAAAGCTATAGTCACAAGACAGATCGTTTCAACTCGGCCATCATGATTTTCCTTAGGATTATTAGCAGCAAAGTCCCAGTCTTCATTAGCCTTGGGTATGCACATCATTTCCAATTTCATCCGCTGTGCAATGGAACGTACAGGCCTTATAGGGTTGTACGCTGAATTTTAAAGGTGCAACCTTGTCTGTCGCCAGCTATTAACGGCAAGGTTAACAGTGGCTTCCGTCTGCATTCGGACGCAATATTAAGGTAGAATGCGCCTCGGGGACATATTCAGACTCTCAAACTTTTACGATTCTCTCTTGATCTACCAATGTTGGGGTTCATTTTAAAGCTCTTGGAGAAAGAAAACTTTTCGCCGTCTTAGTTTTTCGAAAATCGAAAATTGTATTTTTCTCCATAGAGTTAACACAGAGATGGCGGCCATTTTGAATTTCAGATGTTGGTAGATTTTGGGTTATTTGTTTCTCCAGTACAAAAATTTGCATGCATGGCGACCCCTGATTTTCATTCTGGATTCGATGAGAGTTGCTTATTCTGGATTCGATGAGAGTTGCAATTGGGTTAAAAGTGTCATTGAGGAAAGTTTGAGCAAAAGTTTTCAGTCTTTCATTTTCGAGGCGCATACTACTTTAACGCAGAATGCGCCTCATTTTGAAGCTCATGGAGAAACCACACTTTTCACTGGCTTGTTTTTGTGAAAATCTAAAATACTATTTTTGTCCATAGCGTTAACATGAGGAAGGCAACGATTTTGAATTTCACATGTCTGGAAAATGTCAGGTAATTTTTTTTCGGGATTCCAAAATTAGCACATTTACCCCTTGTTCCAGTTTTGTTTTCTGATCGGACAGGTTAATTTTCTTTAGACTTTACGAAAAATTTTAGCAAAAGTTTCAGACTACATTTCGAGGCGTGTACTGCCTTAAGTACTTGGAGCGTCATCTCTGGAATTGACGGAGTGCATGTGCTAAAACTGTATAAAAAGAATATGGTATAGCCTAATATGATGCCTTGCATGAAATAATGTATCCATTCGATTTTGGTGAAATATATAAACCCGTCCTTCAGTTTCTGGCGACGGTACTTTGCTCTCAGGAGGAGTTGGTACATCTGTTAGTCCGAACATCTGTCCTAGGGGACAGTCCAGATATCTGTCCCCGAGGCGCATTCTACATTAAAGGTAGGCTATACTGTCACCTGTTCCAATTTTGCCACAGTTACCATGGAGAGAAAAAATCTAACCAATCACAGATTTTAAGCGGGTGGCCGCTTTTTAAAAACAGCGCCCTCACATGGTTATTTTATACCAAGGAACGCCCCTTTGACCATATATGGGCATATTTAGATTACAGGTGACTGAGCGTATACCTTTACGGTAGAATGCACAGTACTGTAGATTTCCCATATAATTCATTGGGATTTGTCTCCTCGGAGATACCTAAGTGAAGTCCGGTCTACTATGTCTCTCATGTGTAGACAAATTCACAGACTATTTATCAAAATTTTGAAAACGTACTTTTATGCACACCATTCTTCTCAATTCTCATTTTAAATAATTTGGAAAATTATGCATAATTGAGAGAGGAGATAGCATTTTTGTGAAATTTGCCAGAGATTGTGTCCTCAGCCATACAGAATAATGTGATGGAAAGTAGGGAGACTAGTTGCACCTGTTTTATGAAACAAAAGGATATTGATTTTTTGCAATGGAAGTGACAAAAGAAATTTGCATGCTAAGTTTTCTTAGAGAATGACCCCTTTAGTTCGTCATAACTTGCTGCCTAAAAAGTATGGCATTTGTAGAACCTGCAGAATGTGACTTTTATGGTTGTTTAGTGGTTATTTTCAAACTTTCACTGAAATATCTAAACGTACTTTTACTAGATATTATTTAAAAATTATTCTGATGCTGCACACTAGTGCTTACATGCAGAACTGAAAAAGTTTTTAGAAAAGTAACCTTCAAGGATACAAAGCAAAGAGTATTGTGGGTAATTTATTGTACTGTGGAATGCGCCTCGGGGACAGATATTCGAACTCTCAAATTTCAAATTCTTTTTCTGATCTACCACTTGTGGAGCTCATTTTGAAGTTCTTAGAGTAAGGAAAGGTTTTACAGGCTATGTTTTTGTGAAAATCAATAAGTTAAATCCCCATAGAGTTAACACTGGGATGGCAGCCATTTTGATTTTGAAGTATCGGTAAATGTAAGGTAATTAGTTTCTCTGGTACCAAAATTTGCACGGTGACCTTTAAGTTTATTCTTGATTTGTTCAGATAGTTCTTGAAAATTTCATCGGGTAAAGTTTAAGCAAAAGGTTAAGTCTTTCAATTTTTTGAGGCGCGTACGACAGTAGAAAAGCTCAAGCAAACTTGAAACATACATTTGGCGCCAAAAGTGCAGATATTTGTAGACAAAGTGAGAAGACAATATTGAAAAGTTTGAGATGTTGGCCCAGGAAACATTTACTTAAAACATGAGCAAATCAAAATATTGAAGTCATTTTTTCTCATAGAAAAAGCAGCCATTTGGATATTGTAGCCACAGCCACTGGCTTATTTTGGTGCTATACAGTGATTTCCTACCACTTTGTCTTCTTTAAAGATCTGAGCTTTGGGTTTCAGAACGAGCTCAGGAATATAATGTCTTGACTTCGCAACTTCTTTCTGGCCATGCAGTTTGATCACATCTCTATGCCGCACAGAAGAAGGCGTCTTAACCGAAGACAACAAACAATTACCTTCCTCATAGCAGATCAAAAGTTTATCTGTAGACATCGCAATAACATTTACGCAATCGCTATATCTATTGATTTATAGACACGTGCAAAATATCAAATATCTCCTTCAGCTATATCGAAATTTTTCAAAGTGAGCCGTTCTTAACTGCTCTTAGATCCTGTTCCCAAAGTCGATAGATATCTTAAGCGATAAGCATCGCACAACCGTCCACTATTGATTCTACAACATTGTGATCTGCGTTATCTGTAACAAGAAGGAACTCAACGGTTTTGCGCTGATTCTAAAAGACAGTCGCTTGCTAAAAGTCGGGGATTGATCATCTACAACATCAATAATTCAAATCACACTCAACTCCCCGTCACTAATAGATATCCCCGGAGAAATTACTTTTTTGCGATGATATATATTTCAAGTGTTGTTTTGGCGAGTTCACGAAGGTAACTTCTCTCGCGGGCACCGCCGACACTAGCTTAGTATCGGTTTACTTGTCATCAAAGTACAGTTAAAAAGAAATTTGTGTTCTACTATCGGCAAAACTTGTCAACAGGGATGTGAGTGAATCTTAAAACCCCCTTGAGCTGCTTTGTTTCTATAAATATTTCTGTTTAAATTGGTCGACTTACCTAGTTATATCAAGTTGATTTTTTAAATAAGCATCATAACCATAAACCCATTTATTGGCCGAGGTTTCTATTTTTCACCTATAAAGCAAGATATCGTCCCGAGGGAGGTTTCAAAATGTACATCCACTTCAAAAGCTATCACACATGACACTAAGTCGACTATGATAACTTCAGTAAGTATATAGTTTATGTATTTGCTAAGGTGAGGTACGGTAATAGGCGAATGCTATTCCACAATATTCAACATATCAACTCCTGTTGTACTTAATATCCGACATGTTCATCATCAAATGATGACGTTCGGAAATGGGAGTCTAAAACCAGTCAGAAATTTTGCGTTTCCTCAAGGTAATATGCGAATCGAAACTGTAAAACTTAAACTTCAGCTAAGTGCAACTTTCAATCATTCTCTTTAATAATCAAGGATTAAAATTGAAGGTCAACGTGACAAAATTTTGTACTAGAGAAACAAATATTGACCGACACTTGAAATTCAAAATGGCCGCCATCCCTGTGTTAACTCACCGAAGAAAATTAAATGTTCGATTTTCAAAACAGTCAAAAGTTTTATTTACTATAAGCGCTCCAAAATGGGCCAAAACAAGATAGGATAAGATAGATAAGAAAAACACTGTGAAAATTTGAGAGTCCGAATATCTGTTCCCATAGGCGCATTGTAACTAAAGTATTATTTTATCATGCTGCCCGTCACTATTGGTTTTGATGAAACTTGTACAATACGGCAGCTGGTAGTCAATGATTCATTCCTATTCCGTTATTTTTTAATTATCATAGATCTTTAATGATTCAGATACATATATATAATTTAATGATTGAAGGGTATCGCCATGACCGTAGGCAATTTATTAATTTCTATCCAGTAATTGGAATACGAGCGGGTTCATTCAAATTTCTGACTGCACAGAACCCGGTGATTCAACGCAAATGGGAGTGGTTACTTACGAGATATTCAGAAAATTGTGGATTTAACACGCACAGGGACAGATGAAGAAGCTACCGCAGACGAAATGTTACAAAGTTCTTAAATCCAGAATGATCTGTAGCTCATGGAAACCTATAATTGATTCCAGCAATATCTTCGCGAGCACTGCATAACAAGCACGACAAAAGGCTGTACACATGTACAGGTGTGATGAAAGTTCCTTTGACGGGAACCATCTTTACCAAGCCTAAAGGCACATGCAGCTTTTTCCATTAAGCCTCGATTTCGTGTGAATTGATTTCGTCGGCGATGAATTTTTGTTCCTCTCTATAGAATGAAAAGCTTGCATGTAAGAAGAAAACACACGTTGACTACACATTCTGATAGTGCAGTATATAGCATACCCTCTCTTCGTTCGGCTTAAATTAGACGAATAGATTGAACTTCGTATTTAGGCTAATCGTGCCCTGCAGTAATATCCCCATGTTACATTTGAATTTACGCATTCAGATATTATACACATTATGCCATGTCAAATTTAGACTTACAAAAAGATAATAACTTTGTATTTGTTTCGATGGAGAGCATTATGAACTTTGCATCCGATTTTGCGAATTTTAATATCCATGGGGGAAAGGAGGGAAGGGGAGGGAGAGATATAGACGGACAGACGGGCAGACAGACAGACAGACGGACGGAGGGACGGAGGGACAGAGGACAGATAAATTGTATATAATTTGTCTCCATAGTACCAAAATTTGCACCGTGACACCCCTATAGTTTGATTCCTAACGTTGAAAGAGGAATGGTGGAAAGTTCATTGAGAGAAGTTTGAGCAAAAGTTTACGTCTTAGAATTTCAAGGTGCGTACTACCTTAACCCTGTGATCGTGATTACTTGCCTGTGTCCCAGAATAAAACCGCAAATCGTCCCCCCGGTAATTCATTAATGATTAATTCGATTAAAGAGCGCATTCACTAATTGAATTATAGTGTCTATATATAGTAACTTGGACAAGGAGACTTGAAGGGCGCGCCGCAGTAAAAATAAGTAAATTTCAGGGCATTTAATTAAGGAATTAATAGATAAATCTGCCTAATTTATTGAAATTTATCAGAAAATTATGCATGCAGCCTTGTGTTCAAATTAGCGCTTCGCTGATAAGCTTGAAAAATAAAATACCAGTGGTATGACTTATACGTATTTCAGGACGCAATTGAAAGTGCTGAAGTCGCTCTCTTATGGCAAGATTTTAAAAATTGATCGAGCGGCCATTATGCCTTTTGTAGCTACGATCACGACAGAGGCAACAGGTCACTATACAAGACCCGCGTAGTGCACAACATTGGACTGACCAGCGAAAATCGGGCAACTAAACACTGTTTTACGCCTGAGGTCACTACACACCATCTCTCTATTCTACTCGGTCGTCGGCCTTAGAAAGCATACGCTCAACGCGCCTCGGAGACAGATATTCGGACTCTCAAACTTTTTCAATTCTTTTCTGATATACCGCTTGTGAGGGTTCCTTTTAAGGCTCTTGAAGTAAGAAAACTTTTCACCGGCTTAGTTTTTCGAAATTCGAAAATTTTATTTTTCTCCATAGAGTTAACACAGGAATGGCGGCCATTTTGAATTTTAAATATATGTAAATCTTGGGTTATTTGTTTCTCTTGTACCAAAATTTGCACGGTAACGCCCGATTTTATTCTTGATTTTGAAAGAGAATGGTTAAAAGATTCCTTAAGGAAAGTTTGAGAAAAAGTTTAAGTCTTTGTCTTTCGAGGCACATACTACCTTAATAACAATTGCTCTCTGGGGGAAAACGGGCAATTACTGTACACCTAATGAGATAGAGATCTCACCCGTTCCAGGTTACTCTACTTGGAGAAAGCATTTTTGCAAGGAATCGCCAAAC
The DNA here is from genome assembly GCF_041260155.1 of Ptychodera flava. Classification (NCBI taxonomy): domain Eukaryota; kingdom Metazoa; phylum Hemichordata; class Enteropneusta; family Ptychoderidae; genus Ptychodera; species Ptychodera flava. Next base: position 15,047,092 of record NC_091937.1, read on the forward strand.
AAGTGAAATCAAGACAAAAACGTCGTTGAAAAAAAAAAAAAAACATGTAAAGAGCACTTACAGCTGAGAGACAATTAAAACCTGAAATATTGCTCTTACAAAACAAGAAAAATTTGTTGAGATTGACGTCAATGAAAGTTGAACAAGTCGTCTTAAAGGTGTTACCCTCTTACGGCGGATGTTAGCAAGTTTCATGTCTACATTATGAATACCTACTTATGGAAGAAATAATGTGATCTTTTGCGACTTTTCATAACGTCAATCGATTCTTGAGCAGACCCTTACTAATTAATTAGCCTACTAAAAGTAACTGTACAGACATTTTTCCACGCCCACAGAGAATCCCTTGTGTTTCATCGCTTATCGAATCTAGTTGTACTTAATCCAGGAGAGATGTGCATCAACTCGGTATGACGATAAGTTTTAGAAGAAACTTGAAGTTGAACATAGCAGTATGATATATCTCGCGTTTCAACCAACAGACTGCCGGCAAAAGTGCTATTCAAACGGGAGGTTGCAGCTGGATAACATTTCGTGAACAACAATGCAAAATAATGTCCCTCGGACCTCGGTCTACATACACCTCTCTGCCATAACATCGGAGACGGTCAGAGACCGGGAAACTCCATGCATCTTGTGTCTTCTCTGCTCGATCTGAATTGAACCTTCGCCCAGTCATGCAAGGAACCTTTCTTAACGCGTTTCTTCAGTCTGCACGATTCACCTTTACAAGAAAAAATTCATCGCTATTAATGGGGATTGTATACCCACGGGCAAAAGCATTTTCGGGGGGAAAAAAGCCGGGGTCAACAGGCAACGCTGGCCTGAGCGAGCTGAAATTTGTAAAGGATGATTTACACCTACCAGAGATGTCTTTCATTAAAATAAAACCGCCGAGTCGTAAACAGCTTGGTGTTTTTCGTCCAGGATAGGATAGGAAATGATGTGTTCGTGTTGATTGGGAGGACAATTACAATATTAACTCAAACATAATGAGTTTGAAGGACTTGGAGTACTTGGTCGACCGTGAAGCAATTAATTGCATTAATTTTCATAATCAATTTATCCCACAATGTGATAACATCAAAGAAATTAGAGACAGTTCTATCACTAAAAACGTATTGATATTGTCCATACGATCCCCCACAGAGTAGAACGAGATTATCTTATCTGTAGCTGACTTGATGCTTCATTCGGAATTTTGTCTCCCGATCACGAGCTTTGCATCGCCTCATCGTCTTTCGATAGGGATATTCAACGTGATAATGACTGTATCTTTCCGGTTGGTGTATTTTCTCTCGATGATTATGACAAACAGTGCTACTACCTTGAACAGCCTGTCGTAAACACAGCTGTAGCGTGTAATTTTCCATATGTATGTATGTATGTATGTATGTATGTATGTATGTATGTATGTATGTATGTATGTATGTATGTATGTATGTATGTATGTATGTATGTATGTATGTATGTATGTGTGTGTGTGTGTGTGTGTGTGTGTCTGTCTGTCTGTCTGTCTGTCTGTCTGTCTGTCTGTCTGTCTGTCTGTATGTATGTATGTATGTATGTATGTATGTATGTATGTATGTATGTATGTATGTATGTATGTATGTATGTATGTATGTATGTATGTATGAATGTATGTATGTCTCTATCTATTTATCTATCTGTCTGTCTGTCTGTCTGTCTGTCTGTCTGTCTATCTATCTATCTATCTATCTATCTATCTATCTATCTATCTATCTATCTATCTATCTATCTATCTATCTATCTATCTATCTATCTATCTATCTATCTATCTATCAATGTGCATGAGCATAATGGATCGAACTCTACGCACGACAATTTTTGATATCTGGACAATGGAAGCTTTTACTGAGAGAAGAAAGGCGTGATTGATTTGCCTCTGGTGGAAAAGAGATTTCTTTATTGATCAAGATGATTTAAAAGAGCAGAGGCGGCTTGATTAGCAATGAGTCGCGTGTTTTATCCAAGTTTGACTGGTTTTAAGACGTACAACTGTTTTGATAATTGGTGATTGTCTCTGGTACACTTGTTAAAATGATACAACTTCGCAGATATTACAGGATATGATTTATGAGAGAGAGAGAGAGAGAGAGAGAGAGAGAGAGAGAGAGAGAGAGAGAGAGAGAGAGAGAGAGAGAGAGAGAGAGAGAGAGAGAGAGATATTTGTTGATGGGATACTTTAAACAGTCATTTTAATACATCAATTTGCGGAAAAATTGAGTGGGTGGGCAGATGACATCAGTGATGATTAAATAAAATGACATTTAAGTCGGTAGGTTAGCTTGTTGATAAGTGACATTTACTTGTGTGGGTGGTATTGTAATCCAGACACAAGTAGTAGTTAGGACTTATAAATTAAAGGTTTTGCTGAATTTAATTTTTGCAGAGGGATAAAGAGTGGGAAATATATGACAGACGAAAACTTTATTGTTAACTGGCCCTGGGTCTATGCAGAACGAGACAAAGTTCCGGACACTCAACTGAATATTTTTTTTTTTCAAACAACAAGTAGACTTCTTGGAAAGTAAGCTTTCCTTAAAGTCTCTAAGGTTTATTCCTGTCACAGGAACGGAGGCATTCCCGTGTGCACTAAATGGGATTTTTCAGACGATGTCGACTGGAGACGAAATTGAAATCATGAGCAATTCATCTCCGGAGACCACCTGTTGCCATCACAATATAGTGTGAAGTCAGATTCGATTCAAAGCAATCCATTGCATGCCTTCAACAGGGTCTTTTTAAAGGGGCGCACAATTAAGATTGGACTTTAAGGTACTATGCCCTTGAAATTGAAAGACTTAAACTTTTGCTCTGGAAATTTTCAATCATTCCCTTTCGAAATTAAATGAAAATGGCGTCATCATGCAAAATTTGATAACAGAGAAACAAATTACACAATATTTACCGACATTTGAAATTTAAAATGGCTGCCAATCCTGTGTTAACTCATGAAGAAAAATTAATTGTTCCATCACGAGCTTCAAAATGAACCCCCCTCGCAAGTGGCAGATTAAAAACGTATTGTGAAAGTTTGACAGTTCCAAATTCGTCGCTAATCGAGGCGCATTCTACCTTAAGGCAGTATGTGCCTCGAAAGTGAAAGACTTAAACTTTTGCTCAAACTTTTCTCATTGAATATTTCAACCATTCTCTTTAAAAATCAAGGACAAAGATCAGGGGGCCACCGTGCAAATTTTGGTACGACAGATAAAAATTACCTAAGATTTACCGATAGGTGAAACTCGAAATGGCCGCCATCCCTGTGTTAACTCTATGGAGAAAAATAAAATTTACGATTTTCGAAAAACAAAGACGCTGAAAAGTTTTCTTACACCAAGAGCTTTAAAATGAACTCCCACAAGTGGTATATCAGAAACGAATTGTAAAAGTTTGAGAGTCCGAATATCTGTCCCCAGGGCGCATTCTGCCTGATGAGACTTTTCATGATTTCCCAGTAAGCTTATAACCTTACATCCTCGTATTTTGGTGGTATATGGTATCTGAAATTCACCACCTCGCTTCGAGGAAAATGCAACCTTTTGTTGGAAAAAGAGTAATAGTTGCCATTCGGTAAGTCAATTGCAGAATTAAGTAAGTGTGATTTGATATTTAAAATACTTTTTAAAGATGCAGCTCGGAGACAGTTACGATATTCTTTTAAATCAAGATGGTGGTTAATACCGATGCAAATTAGGTCGTGTTTGGGCCTTGAAAATGGCCAATTAATTTGTGTGAAAGATTGTCAAGATTTTTTACCTTTTTAAATGTCAGGTTTTAATCTGCAAAACGAGCGTCTCTTTGATAAGTGAGGTAATGCATCCGGAATTAGTACAACAGAGGCGTAGATGCGATGATCTATACAAGACGATGAAACAGGTATACTTTCACCTATGATTTTTTCCTTTATCGGCGCACTGTTCTCATTTGCAGTAGAGCGAAAATGAACATCTGGGCCCCCGTCACCATCCGTATGCTGTTATTTCTGAGTGTGGTCGCCATGGTCACCGCCAGGCCAAACTGGATGGACTACTTCGGAGAAGTTGAGGAAAGCGAAGCCACTGAGATGGAGGAGGTGAGAGAGATTTAACGCGCAATGATGCATGTGTGTCATGGACACTAGATTGGGTAAAGCAAAGCCTTCAACGCAACGTTTTTATCTCAGTTAACGTTCGTGAGCTAAAATGATTACATCGTTATTGACAAATAAATTGGAGATATCTTTTGTTGTACGTACGTGTGCCTCAACGTGTAACCATATTCTGTAAAATGAGAGACTCAGTCTACATGTTTGAGAACGGAATGTATGTACGAATAAGATTTTTGTAAAAGCTCGGGGAGACAACGATATTCCAAGAAACTAAAGTACTTACAAGTATGGTAAGATAGTCAACATTTTACAGCGATATTGTCCGAGAACAACACGTGTAGGCTAAGAAGCACACGAGAAGCACATCGTGGTAAAGGAAATGCCATATCGCATTCAATATTTCAGCGCCATAGCCATAAGTTTTACTCGCTCCAATATGTCGTCGATGTTAAGCTTATAGTTCAGATTTTAAAACAAGTAGAACAAAATGTTTTTTATCAACAGGACAATTGGGCAATCGACTAGCTGTTTTTAACATCTTTTATATCCCCGATTTTACTTCTGTGTAGGTTAATTGTATATCGCTGTATTTCATCAATTCATGATGACTTCAAATTGGGATTTAAAAATGCGCCCAATCCCCTAAGAAAAACCACGTGTAATTTGCTCTCTCTCTCTCTCTCTCTCTCTCTCTCTCTCTCTCTCAGTCATGTGACGGTAAGCTCACACAAGGCGCCGTGTGCGACCCAAAGGTTCGTGACCAGTGTTGTGGTGCTATGGGATGTTATACTGTCTCGGGACAACCCTGTCACCCATCCAAACTCTGCATCTGCCGGAACAAGTCACGCGTTGGTTAACAGTTGTGACCAGCGCCCTCTACCATGCAACGGGTGGTAATATCGAGTGCTGTACGATACGGAGTTCATCGTCAACGTATATCTGTGCAACAAATTTTCTACTTTCCAATTTCTTTAACGCCAATGCAAATCGTGAACTTTGCCTGTCAGACATAGCAAATACGTTTTCAGAAACTTTTACTGTGTACAAATATGGTTGTGGACGGTTGAGGGAATATTACTAATCCGGTGTCGTTGAGTTGAGCACATAGGGGCCTTCAGGCTGATTAACTACCAGGCGTGAAAACACCCGAACAAACATTAAAAACAGACAAAACAAAAATCACCAAGAAATGAGATAAACAATAAATTCAGTAGACATATAAACAAACATGCAAACAGGCTAACTGGAAAATATATGACAAAATTATCTCTGAGAGAGAAGAGGACCATACCATTCACCATCAGGGTGATAATGTACCTTGATTAGAAGTCTCGCAAATGTTGCTCTAATGACAAGAATTGTCACATATTTGTCAATTAGCCTGTTTATTTTATTTTTATATGTTTGTTAATAAGTCTGGATGTTTTTTCTTGATTTATTTCTCTTTTCTTTCATGTTTTCCTTAATCGTCCGTCTGTTCAATTTTTAGGGAGTTTTTCAGCTTGAGGCCCCTGTAGATTGAGTAACGATAAACCCAATACCGGGCAAGCCAATATGAGAATGTCTGTATTGCCAATCTTTACCAGCATTTAATGTCACTCACTGTATAGCAAATGCTCCTGTAATCACGTTAGCCAGCATTCCCAAATCTTTATATTGTGAGAATGTACGTTCAATCCTTGGAACAGCATGGCCAGGCACAGTCACAATCACAGTCGCATTCTATGCAAATATTTGATATCTTCTAGATTCTGTTCTTCATAGCACACATCTGTCTTTCCACAGTTCAGCATTTTATGTCCCTTCTAAAACCACAGGGGACTTGTACTCCTTGTTTATTTGTGTCTGTGTTTGTTTGTGTGTATGTGTTTGTTTATTTGTTATTTTTAATAAAATAACAGCGAAAAGCTGTTTTGTTAATATTTGTCAATAAAGAGCAGTTTATTTATTTATTTATTTGTTTGTTTGTTGATATGTATTTCTGATGGTTAGGGTTAGGCTTAAGTTAGCGTTAGACTTATTCACTCCCTCTATATAGTCTGAATATATAGAGGGAGTGAATAAGTCTAACCCTAACCCTAACTTAAGCCTAACCCTAACCCTAACCATCGGAAATACATATCAACAAACAAACAAACAAATAAACAAACAAATAAATAAACTGCTCTTTATTGATAAATATTAACAAAACAGCTTTTTGCTGTTATTTTATTAAAAATAACAAATAAACAAACACAACACATAAACACAAACAAACACAGACATAAATAAACAAGGAGCACGAGTCCCCTGTGCTAAAACGACTTTCGATCTTCTTATAGGGGATCGTGGCTGTAACTTTTGATGATTTTTTTTTTCATAATTTTTGTTGTTAATGTCGACCACAGTTTCTTGTTCTACTCTCCCAAGAATGTTGAGATCATACACATTCAGTTTGTCAACTTACCTTGCACGTGTAAACTGCATTGCTATTGTTGACTGGTCAGGAGTAGAATTTCAAATTCATCAACGATTCACCTTAAACGTACCGTACAGACGCCGTGTTGAAAAGCCTAATTTTCACATGCTTTGGTGAGTAGAATAAGAATTTGCGATTCACATACAAATCATGGTTACTCTACCATATACAAACCAAAAATAGCGAAAACAATCATCAAAAATTATAGCTACTGGTCCTTTAAGAAACTAAAGAAAGCTTTTGCAATGACGGTATAGATGAAGGAGTTACAATTAGTGATTTTTTTGTGGTAACAGTTTCATTTAATTGAACAACTGAGAACAGAGTAATTAACACACAAATTGAATGTGTCATGAAATATGGCTAAGATAGTGTCAGATGCTGAAAATTTTGATGTTTTTTTGACAGTTTTTATTTTGTATGTTAACAGCAAATTGTTCTTCTCCAAACTGCATGTTGAAATACACAGTATTCAGCTTGTCAACATTGCCTGTACATATATAGACAGAATTGCTATTGTTGGCCGGTGAATTTTTATCCAGGCAAATATACAGATGTATACCATAACAGTGCACTGTACATGTACATGCTGTGATGACAAGCTCACAGTGGTTATTTCAACATGTTTTGAGGAGGTAGAAGAAAATCTTGAAATACAAAACAAAATAAGGAAGATATTGTCAAAAGTTTAAGCTACTGACCCTTCAGCTTGTGTGTTTAATATCTACTGGGACTAGCACAGACATCATCCATGAAAAGAAACAATAGTATGCTTCAGTGAGGGCAGTATACCATCTTTCAGCATCGATTAAAGATGAAAAATAAATTGTCAAAACGGTGTTGGCAAGCTCATGTACCTCCTTTTTTCCAAGAACTGAAAAACAAAGTAATCGACCATCTAGGCTTAAGGAGTGCTCAATCCTCACTGAAGCAAATTGGCTTCTAGTTTGTGTATGCATGTGATCTCCAAAAATTTATTGACTGTTGAAATGAAGTAATAGATGTATATAAAGAGGACAAAGTCACTGTGATGTTTTGCTTGTATTGAAATGATGTGATATCATTCTAAAATCAGTCATTAAGTCAAATAGTATCACTGTGTGATTAGATGATGGTGAAATAAAACCTGGCTATTTAAATGTATGCCATTGTTGAAGATGTAAGAGCTACCATTATCTTGTATAGTGTACATTAAATTTCTGGCCGAAAGGTAAAAATTGTGTTGCTCTTATTTTTGTCAGCATATTGAGAGCATCTTTTGCTAACCATACCTTTAGCATGTATTACAATGTATAAACCACTTCACAAGTGAGCTTGTTCTCATGACTGAAGACAATGGCAGATGGATAAGAAAGTGTGGGTGCTTTGCAGGAGATTGCAAAAAATTATCATTCGCGCAGAAAAATTGGATTGACACCTTTCAAGGCACACAAGGTCTGCATATGATTGTTACCATTTTTCACCATTCTTTAAAGTGATGGATGTAATGTGCCCGCTCTGAGAAAATTAAAGCTACCTTCTGACTCAATTCAAAGGTATGTCCTGTTTGTTGATGCCAACCGACTGATTTATTTTTGGTGTACAGTAAGAGTGTGTGTGTGTGTGTGCATACACAACGACCATATGATGTAAAAAAGATGACATAATTTATTATTGACAAGTTTTTTTATACCAGAGGAACTTCTTTAACATGTTTGTTACATGAAAAGTTTCCAGAAAAACCTGACCGATAAAAAAAAAAGGTATCATGACAACTTTTGGGGCGTTAACATGCATGCCAACAATTAACTCTTTTACATTTGAAATACATTTCAAGTTGCAACATTCTCAGCGTTTCCGTACACTTTTCTGTCACTTTCCAAATATTTTTTTGAGCATGATGTGGTATCTATTAAGGGTTGGTCAATTATACATGTATGTTTAAGAACACCCGAAACTCACGCCTGAGAACAGAACTTTTACTGCATCAGAAATTCACCAACATTTGACACATTTTCACAAGTACTTTCTGTTCGTTTTCAAGGCCCTTATCTTGTGCTGTCCTTATCTCTCCATAAGGACTCGCAAAAGATACGGCAAGGAGGAAGAAAACTGGTTTACATCTGATTTTAATCAGTTTTGCAAAAGGCAACTTTTTCACTTCCGAATACTGTTACTGTCATATAGACACAGTGGAGCCTGTAATTTTTTACTCGTTTCCTTATCGAAATCTGATCATGCATGTGAAAAATATTAACAATGACATGATTTATGCTGAGCTCCGTCAGATTTTTATTACATAAATATCTTGGACAGTCAAAGTGAATTGACCTTTCAATAAAAGCCACATGCATGAAATGGCTCATTTGAGCCCCAGTTGCTACATAAATACTGATACCATGACCCTACTTTGACCCTTTGGTTGTCCCCTGAGGACACAAATCAAGGTGTGAATATGTTTTCCTACCAATCAGATTAAAGTCACAAATACAGATGTTGTTGATCTTCACCTCGGGGGGGGGGTTACATTGTTTACCTTTCATGCATGCTGTAAAACAAGCAAGGATGGTGATAGACAACTGACCTAAAGTAAGTTAGAAGAATGAAGTGAAGAGGAAGCCACTGAGACAATCCACACAGCTGATTGTAATCAGATTGGTCTCAAATCAAATTTACATCATAGCAGATCTAGTATTGCATGTTTTGGAAGGGAAATTCTTGACTGAATTACAAACTTGGCCGCAAATATCGAACCTGAGGGCAATCGGTGTCCAGGACAACACAGGAAACCACTCTGTGAACCAAAAGTTCTTCCTCCAACTGGCAGACATACAACATCACTGGTATGTACATATTGATACATATCATTCACCTATGACCTTTTCACATTTCAATGGACCAATAGGATGGCTGCAAATGCAGATCTATCATTTAGCAAATACCGCTTTTACTTCTTTTTCTTAGCTGAAATTTTACCAAGACTTTTGGCATTCGGAATGTCAACACTTGGTTGACCAGAGGTGATGACCTTTAACCTTTCAGGTCATAGTCTTACACATGATTTGTACATATCAACTCCATGGGCTGATTTCAAAACTTGCACTCTAACAAAACCAAAAAACCCAAAATCACTTCTCATAAAATCTATGATCACTATCTGTTAATTTCATTGTCTGTGTGATGGTTGATATCTGAGTTCACTTGAGGAGAATCCTCATCATTTTGTATCTTCTTTCTCATCAAGTCTTGCCAGCTGATTTCCTTCAAAGCGTCTTCGTTTCTTTTTACTTTTGGCATCGTGGATTGCATCGTATTCTTGAAATCACTCAACTGAAATTGGAAAGGAACAGGTGCATTACTGCTTCTTGATTTGAAGCTTTCTATATTACATCCTTGTTGCGTTCATGTCGTTTTCTGTGTGTGAAAAGAATCACGGTGGTGTTTGAAATTAAAACAAATATTCATTTCAGAGCAACAACACACTCTGATGTATTTCCTAGAATTCACACAAAGGCAAGTGAAGGAGTTGTCTTTGTATAACCAACTTTTCCAGTTTTTCCCTATGAAGTGGCAGCCATTGTGCATTTTATATGTCTGTAAATTGAAGGTAATTTGTTTCCATTGATCTCTACCGTTACCCTCAATTTTTTTATTTGGGAACAGATTTGCAGACTCTAATTTCAACAACTGTTTTCTAATCTACTACTTTGGGGTGAAGGGGGCTCATTTCAAAGGTTTTGGAGTAAGAAAAACGTTCAAAGTCTTCGTTTTTCAAAAAAATCAAACAATTTTATTTTTCCCATAGCATTAACACAGGCATGGTGGCCATTTTGAATTTAAAATATTGGTAAATGTTAGGTAATTTGTGTCTCCAGTACCAAACTTTGCACGGTGACCCCTCATTGTTATTCTTGATTTGGTGACAAAATGGTTGAAAGTTTCACTGAGGAAAGTTTGAGCAAAAGTTTAAGTCTTTTACTTTGGAGGTGCATACTACCTTACTGTTTAAACAGAATGGTTGAAAGTTGCTGTTTTTAATAAGTTTTAGCAAAAGTTGAAGGCTTTCAATTTGGAGGCATGCACATGAGACCTTAAAGGGATATAGTCGTCGGAACTGCGCCTGTGCGAGTTTCTTGTTTATAAACAATGTATTTCGTGCACGATATCAAGATGCACCTCATCATCATAGCTGCAACATTTAAATTATACGATGATAGATTATGACTGACATGTTTTAACTGTCATCAATCACCATTGTGCCTTCGATACATTGTTGCCATGGGCTGTATGGGTCCCATACGACCTTTGGGCGCAGTTCCGACGACTACATCCTTTTAATGAAGGGCTTCTTAGCAGACTCTGACTATATCTGGTTAACTTTAAGGGGACAAAAAGCAGCAATGTTGTCTGTATAGCTCTATACTCACACTTTCAATTCCCAGAGCTTTACACACAGCAAATGTCAGGGCTCCAACTCCGGTGATTGAAAACACTGTCCCCCATGCTAGCGCCCTCAAGCCAAGAGATGCGCCACTCTCTGGCATTTCAGCTGATGGTATCGGGAGAAAACCCTGGAGTAAATCAAATGAACACAAATATAAAGATTGTTACAGGCATTTCCTGAGGGATATTGGTTCAATTACAAGTAGTATGGTTTTTCTAGTTCTTACTTTTCTGACTCAGTTCATGGAAATGAAGGTGCTCTTCATAAAGGGTATTACAGGAAAGCCCTTTTATTAGACCAAACAACATGCAAGCACTGATGATATCAGTATTTCCTGAATTTTCACGAATATTTGACTGGAGTCAAATCTTCTTGTATATAAATGTTTGCCTCACAAATATGCTAAGGCAAAAGTTCAAAAAGTACTTTTTCAGAACGGTATTCTTTAAAATGTTGGACATGTAACATACATGTCACCAGGGCTTGGCTCACCTGCTACACAAATATCAAATCATGTTTGCTAATAGACTGGGTGCCCTGGGTGAGAAATGTTGGTGTTCAATCGAAGTTATTGGATTCTCCAACAACGTCCCCGGACCAGATGTATGCATAGAGTGTAAAAGCTGACTTGAGAAATTCTGACCTGAGAGAGCAGGTCCAAAGAGAGTCAAACAGACCAAGTTTACAATCAGACAGCAACAATGACATGTTTTACCTTGCTAAACATTGCAGGATTTTTCCGCTTGGCCATTCCAAGAGTGGCTCCAAACCCGAATATCATGGCAGCACCAGCTATACCACTCAACAGCAAGGTTCCTATAAGTTGTAACATACGACTAGAAAGCTTAAAACAATTACGCACACAACAACATGATTATTTTTCTTTCATAAAAATAACTGTCAATAAATTTTCTAAGCTTGTACATGTATATCTTTAGTCATTCAATCCGCATGATACTGAGCGTTCCTCAACTTTATTTATCTTATGAGAAACTGTTGTAATAACACATTCTGATGTTTACACTACGTATGCAGTTTTTTTACGATTCTGTGCAATATGAATGCACAAAGGTATTAATTGAAATGCAGTTGCTATTTTAATGGCTTCACCATGCTAAGGTATGAATTCCAATTTGCCCTGCTGTAGTGAGATTACAAGTGGTAGAATATGACCACACCTAGATCAGTGTCTTCCTGGTATTTTGGCCTCCCTGAGGTGGAGTCTGTTTAATGCCAGGAACACAGGCCTGTACACCGGGAACAAAGCAGAAACTGGCATAATCTTTGACCCTAGGGGCAGTGGATAATTAAAACGTGCATGAAAACCCAAAGTAGCGCGGGGGAGGGAGGGGGAGGGGTTTCACTCTATTTCAATGTATCATGACTTTGGTCACGGCATGGAATCCAAAATATGCATGATACTCAGTCACACTTCGGATTTGTTTTGAAATTCTTGTTGTTCATAAACATTTCAGCTGTTTCAATATAAAACAACCCATTTCAGCAAATTATGGTGTTTGAGGTACGGTCAAAGTACGATAAATCCATTGTCGGTGTTTGGCTTTGACAAAGTTTCACCTTGTGAAGAGCCTGTGCGGTACTAAAACACGACCAGTTTCATTTACTGGGCACAACTTGAAGGTATGATCTGTTGTTCCTTGCGGAAAGTCAAGTTCGATGAGAGCGTACCATATCACACTAGCAGCGAGTGTAGTATGGTACATTCTTAACCCTTTTCCTGCCGAGCGCCCCTGTCCGTTATCCTGCCAAGTCGGTCAAAACCGGCCCCCTTTTCCGTGTCTACAGAAGATAGGCTCTCCTGCACGCTTTCCTGCCAGGCATTTGGCGGGAAAATACCGCATTTTCGGGGTACGATTACCGACCATATACGTGTTAGACTTCAAAAATTTTTGCATGCCCGTATAGAGGGGCAACCGCTGATGAGGTTGTGTCCAGAAAATGACGAGGTCACGGGCGTTGTTTGCCCCGGGGGACGTGCACTTTTATGCCCTTTTCTAGCTTACTTTCGCGGAAGTAAAGCTCGTTCGCCGGCACGCACGGCCACACCGGGGAAACGTCACCTCTCTCGTGGGTTAGTAGAAGACCCAGGGGTTAGTGCTATGGGTGCGGGAGCACCCTCAAACCTGTCCTGTTTCCCCTGGGTTGTGTCACTTGGCCACGTACTTTGAACGACTTGGAAGAGTCGCACAGTGCAGTCTGCTTTGACGTAGTGTCAACGACATAGTTCCGCCATTGAAGGAAGGCGTGTACGTAGTTTGGCCAGTTCAGTGAACACTTAGCTCGTTAGTGTTACCGTTTCCTAACAGGTTAGTTGTGCAGTTGTTACTAAGGTGCAGTTTTGTACCACCTTAGCTCTGGACAGTGCAACTGCTCTATGCACTAACCCCAACGACAGATGGTTGGTACAACGTCTACGTCGCACGAGCACAGCCTCCGTTGGGCTGTGCCCCTCCCACGTGATACAACGCACGTTCATCCATTACTATAGCGTCCTTACGGATCTGCCAAAAACGAAAGTGGGGGTAAAAACAAAACAAACGAAAATATGCGATCCATAGATAGTATTTTATTCGGGAATAATTTACATTATGCCGAACAATAAATCTCGGAGTCTGTCTCGACGTCCGAGTGCATGGTCCGTGTTTCAAAAATTACAATCGGGGTGGCAGATCCGTGTTTCAAAAATTATAATAGGGGGAATTGTACAAAATAATCCGTCTAAACAAAACAAACGAAAATATGCGATCCATAGATAGTATTTTATTCGGGAATAATTTACATTATGCCGAATAATAAATCTCAGAGTCTGTCTCGACGTCCGAGTGCATGGTCCGTGTTACAAAGATTACAATCGGGGGATTGTACAAAATAATCCGTGTTTCAATTTACAATCAGCGGGATCGTAAAGCACAAACAAACGGCACAACCGTGCTCAAAATGTGATCATGGTCCGTGTTCAGAATACAGTCAAGCCACTGTTAGGCGAAGCTGTCCCCTGTCCGTTATTTACGTCGGGTTCTCTTGCTGATGGGTGTCGTCGGGGCTGTGTGAGTAGAGGTCTGCACGCCAATGCTCCTCTTACCTCGTAGCATCATGCGATGATGAAAAGCCGCAAAACACTCGCCCTCGTGAAGATGAACCCCGCACAGACTACATCCTTTGGACGTCTCAGACAGTCGTCCGCTCGCAGTGGTCTTACCCTCTCTGCTGCATACTTTACAGCATTTCTGCCGCCCCTCCAAACGGCTGACAACGTGCATCGGCTGATTTTGTGGATTGATGTACGAGGCAAGAGAAACAGTGGCCTCGACCTCTCTCACACTGGGCTGCGATCGCCCACAATAACCGCCAATGAGTTGTTTCCCGACACGCAGATGAAACATCTTATGGGTCAGCTTACTATCAGGGTGTACATGCTTGAAGCATATATATGCATTTACCAGGGCAACATCAATCAGGTAACATGCCAGATATGTCCACCATCTGTGGTTCTTGCGCCCAGTGTGAAAGTACTTGCGCTTCTGGTTGGCTCGGTCGACGCCTCCCATGTACCGGCGATAATTATACAGCGACACTTGTCGCCGCTCGTCTCCCTCCCCCACTGGCACCCACTCCAAGGGTGGATAGACCGTATTCAAGATCAGCACCTGAGCGTTACTATCCTGATAAGCAGTGATGTTAAGACGAGAGTCCGTTCTGGTCGTGGCTTTCATATCCCCAACAGACAGAGGAAGGAGCTTCCTCTTACCCGGCGGAATTAATTGAGGGGGCATGGTGCGACGATTACGGCGGTTAAAACTCCCGACCATGTAGATCCCGGTCTCCATCAGCTCTCTAGCAGTAACGACCGTGCTAAACAGGCTATCACAGAATAGGCTGTGATTATATCCACAGAATGGCTGGACCAGCTCCATCGTAATTCTTTTCACCACACCTCGCTCCTGCCGTCTCCCATCAGTCCGATCCCGAAATTTCACACCTAGGTACGGTGCAAAGTTAGCGATGTATGCAGTGGTGGAGTCGCACAGCTGCCATATCTTGAAACCGTCTCGATCAGGCTTATGTGGTAATCTCTGCTTAAATTTAGAACGGCCCTTAAATCGCACCATGCCCTCGTCGATGGAGATCTCTCTACCCATCTTATAATTATTTACGCACCGGTCAACTATGGGCTCCATCCATGGATTGATTTTATACAGGGGATCCTCCTGACACCGACGTCGGCGGCGTGCCTCATCAGGATCACAACGTGGATCATTCTCTGGGTCTGCCAGATGAAAGTATCGCATAAGCTGCTGAAAGTGACTGCGGGTAATCACAGTAGAAATACCCTGGTTTCTCAGAAAGGGATCGCTAGACCAATAATCCTCCACTGATGATTTACGGTCGACACCCATACAGACTAAGATGCCAATGAACGCCTGCACCTCTCGGTAGTCAGCGTTACGCCAGTATTTATCTATTTTCCTAGCAATATATCGCTGGTGGAATTTGGCGTATTTATTAGTCTCGTCCTTGGCCAATCTGATCAGTGTAGCTGGAATAAACTTAAAAAAGTAATCGAGCTCACGGGCGTGGCTGGGCAAGGTGAAAGTCGGTCCTCTCTCATGGTCAAAATCGGTCTCCTCAAATATATTAGCATCGGTAGTCTCCGACATACGCCAGACAGGAGGTGTGTCGTCCTCCGCCAACACAGCAGCAACGTCATCATCGTCGTCAGAGCTTGCCTCACCTACATACTGCCTGTCATAAAAGTCATCGTCCTCTGCCGCATCCTCGTCAACCTCCGAGTCGGACTCAGCGGTGATATCACCGTCGTCTGGGCGTCTGGGCCTGAACTCGCCCGTAGCGGCATCAAGGATCATATCTGGCTCAAAATCAGGTGGGCTATCCTGATAACGAACCCTCCGCACTATCTTTTTCGGCGGGGACATCGCAGCACACGAAACTATGGCAGGAGCGGGCTCGGCAGCCTCTGCTGATGACGAGGACTCAAGCTCTTTCGCACTGGGCACAGGAACCTCTCCTGACGCAGGATGAGGGCTCATAGTAGCAACAGGTGGTGTCTCTCCCGGAGCAGCCGGGGGAGAACCAATGGCATCAGCCGTCTCGTTACTCACTGTCTCACTAGCAGCAGCAGACGTAGTCTGTGCAGGTGAAGTATCTCCCACAAGAGCAGATGTAGTCTCTGCAGGTGAAGTAGTCTCTCCCGGAGCAGCCAGGTGAGAACCACTGGCGACCGGTGACCCGTCATCATCCTCATCGGCAGAACGATCGCTCTTACGTTTACGCTTACCACTGGGTTTTTCAGCCGGAGATGGCTTCGCCTTACGGGAGCGTTTCTTGCCCGACTTCTTAGAACGTTTACTAGGGACATCACAACGATCGCTACCACTACCGCCCGGAGACTCTGCATCTTTGAGCTTCAGTCGTCTGCTCGCCTTCAGAAAACTTTTGCGGTCCGTCAAGCTCATGTCTGGAACAGTGTCGACAGACTAGCAGGTCCCCCTTTTAAAGCCACAGGGAAACAAAGCCCTGGACATGATTGGACGCAGGGGTGTTAATATATGCATCCACCTGTTATTATAATGGACCTACGGCAATCAGTCCACCAACCGGCGCTGACATTCCTACCCGTCATGTAAATTGCCTGTCCGCACCATTTGATATGCTAATAATACTCATTTGCGATGCAAATCCCTCGAGCACTTAGCATAACATAGTCAATGTCATTAGCATCTCAACTTGACATTCCGTCCAGCTGGGTACGTGGCATGCGCACCTGCCACCCAAGGACGTTGGCCCAAGCCCATGTTTAGTACGGGTGGGAAACCCGTATCTTTAACCTCATGTCCCTTCTAAGTACGCCTGCGCAGGGCGTATTGTCATCCAAGTCGGTGACAAGCCAACCCGACAGATCGCCCATTAAGCAGTAATGGACTGGCCGTCTCGTTCTTGTACGGCAACGAACAGTGCTTCAGCGGCTTGTTTAGGTCATAACCGTCGCCTGCCGAGCGGCTTACCCAACTAAGGCGGTCAAAGATGAAGGATGCCAAAATTGTCAACGGCTGTCTCGGCCTCGTCCGTTGGGCAAACATGGCTCCTTCAAATAACGTGGCCAGCACGTCTACGTCATCAGCGGTGATGACGACCCGTCATTGACGCCCGAGTGCGTAAAACTCGGAATATACCGACAGGTACCTCTACCTGAGTCGGTCATACTACGGTATAAACCAAACACAGGTCTGCCAACTCCCGTTAGACTCGGCCGTTAGCCGAACTTCACAGGGACAACATAGGCGTAACAAGTCGGTGAACAACGGTTCACGCACCTAACCGCAGCCGCCAAGTCGGTGAACAATGGTATCAAATTTTGAGGCCATGTTCGTGAATGGCAAGGCTGAGGCGGTGTGTTTCGTTGCACGGCTTGAACGTCTAGAGCCAAGTGCAGCCGACAACGTCCGACATCTGAGTGGGTAGTCTTTTCGAGAAGGTAACAAGTCGGTTAAAAGCGGGGGTTACCCTTCACAAATGTCGCTCAAGTCCGTTCAGGATCAGTTCCATGTCAGGGACTAATCAAGCCGAGTCCGTCAAATCCGTCCGCACTTCCCGTCAATCAGGACCAAGTCCGTGATTTTCGTCTCGCACCATTGGCAAAAAATTGCACCGCCAGCTGAGGCGGTCTTAGGCGGTTGCCTTACAGAAAGCCGAGTCCGTCAAATCCGTCCGCACTTCCCGTCAATCAGGACCAAGTCCGTGATTTTCGTCTCGCACCATTGGCAAAAAATTGCACCGCCAGCTGAGGCGGTCTTAGGCGGTTGCCTTACAGATTAGCGTTGCCGAGACGGTCAATTTCGGCCGCAATCTATGTAGTGCCTCAGAGCCAAGTTAACCCAAACTCCGCTAGAATACGTCAACGTGCTAACCTGCCAAGTACGCTACTCGTCCCCCCCAAAAAAACCAGTCCCCCACCGGGGTGGGGGACTGGCTGGGTAGCTTCCGCACCTTTCCCTGTCGTTGGACTCTCTGTGAACCCATTTCGAGAGCAAACGCCGTTCCTCGCCCAAAACCTGTCCTCGAACGACCCCTAGCGCGAGCAAGGGTTTGCTACACGTAGTTCCGTCGACTAGGCAGGAAAGGGGGTACCAAAAAGTAGCCCGATTTCCACCGCCTTGGCAGGATAACGGCCGTGGCTGCTCAGATTCTAGCTACACCGAATTTCAAGCGGATTTTCACCGACTTGGCAGGAAAAGGGTTAAATTGGTCAAAATATAAAACTGAACACTTTCAAAGGGACACAAAGTATCCAAGTTGTACAATAAACAAACTTTCACAGTGAGAAGGTTACTTACGGGTCTGTGGTACGTCCATGGTGCACCGTACACAGCTCTAGCTCTGCATGGCAGGGCTGTGTGTTACCGGCGTTATAGTATGCCTCCTGTGGTCCGGCGTTATACGGCCTCCCACCACAGGAGGCCGTATAACGCCGGTATCACACAGCCCTGCTATGCAGAGCTAACACAGCTCTTGCTGCGGTTCCGTAGCCCTACCACTCCCTTTGCTGGTTGTGCACTCCCCCAACACAACCAGCAAAGGGAGTGGTAGGGCTACGGAACCGCAACAAACACAGCTCGTGATACTATTACTATGCAAAATTTTAGTGACTGAGAAAATGGGATCTGACCAGAGGGATAGTCTAGCCTCTGAACATCAATGTCTAAATCGAATGACGGTCAAAACTTACCCTTGACAAGAGTTTCCTTCTCGTTTCCCTTTGATTTCATCTTTACAGCGTCCTTCGTTTCACGCTGCTCTAGTTGTAGGGAATCCCCATCACCAGCATTCACGTTGGCCGCCATTGAGTGGCTTCCCCGGCCTCGTTTTCATACACTCACTGGAAGTCGTGATTTCAGTTGCTCAGAACCAACATTTTAAGATAGCTTTCAAAATTAATTTTGACTATTGAATCAAGTTATCAACTCTAACGGTTTACGCAGATCCCAGATCGTAATGTGGCGATGAGTTTTAATACAAAAACATTTTGTGACCTGCTCCGAGCAAAGGTCAACAGAGCCTCGCTTTGAGTTGAACTCATGCTGTCTGCGCATGTCTCCAATCAGGTCGAAAAAAATTCTGCTTGCCAACATCGACGGAACAGCATGGAAAATTGTGAAAATCGGACTTTAATCAGGTGAAGCAAGCCCTGCACCGGAGCCGATTGGGAATCGGCTCGCCAGAGAAGTTCCTCTACCATTTGGTGGATATTTACTCCCCCCTATTCATCTCTAGGAGCTATTTTAATCACAATCCTGATCGTACATGGTGGGCTCGGAAACAAGTTACACTCCTATCAAAATGCCAAAACGAAAATGGGAGGTCCATCCGGGCCGGAATAAGTTTTACTGTGACGGGAGAATCGTGATGGCGAGGTCAACAAGTGTGTTTTACTTTACAGTTGGTCTAATAATCGTGACGATGGGACTCTTCTTTGGATTTGAGTAAGTATGGCCACCTTTCTGTCAGTGGTTTTTCAAATACACATACAAGTGTCAGCGTAGCGCCATGTCGTGCGAGCAGGACAACGGACTCCGACATACCTGTTCATAAGTTACTTGTTCAAATAAGTGACCGATTCATGCGAAATGGTTAGCATGGTAAAAAACCTGCTGCTACGAAAGCAGCCACTGGCAAAGTTCGACAGACTACTACCCTGGAAAGAGCAAATTTTAGAAAGTGAGTAGCCAGTCAGTACGTAAACTCTGTATAAAGGTCACGAGAGCTCGTCCATAGGTATTAGTCTCGTTGGCGCCGATGAGTCATCTAAAATACGCATTCTTCAGTCGTATAACGTCCGAAGTCTCGGAAACTGCCAGCTACCTATAATTTTATAATCCGGAATGAAACTACCATTGTGTAATCGCATTTAGAGAAATTGCTGTCGGCGACAGAGATGTATCCCTCAGTTATTGAGTTAAATATTTTTTTTCTAATTTTACCTTCGCGTTGATGATGCCTCAGTATCAAAGCAAGGATGTAGTCCTACCCCTATGTATGTTTTTTTCCTTGATAAATACATTTATATATTCACAGTGTAACCTGAGATGCCCTGTGATTCACGTTTGCACTTTTAAAAACAAACAGAGAGTCAGGGTTTGTGTATCTGTAACATAAATTTCTCAATCAAAACTGACCTTGTTCATATAACCATCCCAAGATAAACTGTCCCTGCCGGCAATGTTCACAGCAGCTGGGCATGAATCTCTCTTGTCTTTGGTTGCTTTGCCGGTTGCTTTGCCTTGATGAGTAACTGGTTTGCCCATTGTTCAATTTGATTTGATGTCATAACAATTAACTCACGAAACAATGTTTATATTACATTTTATACGTGTGATTACTAGCAAAAAATTATATAACAAGGTTATGTAATCAGTAATTTTAAAAATTTGAAGTACGGATTTTGTGTTAACCCTTTGAGTGCTGTAATTTTCTCCCGCCAAAATTTTACTAATTTTAATGATTCTTTTCTGTAATTTTATTGATATTTTTAGACAAAATGGACATCACATTTCATTGGCTACAGTTTTTTCTCAAAATTTTTGCAAAAATCTGAGAAAAATTGACCGGCGTTGATTTTATAAAGGGGACAGATATAGACTTTGGCACTCAAAGGGTTAAAGTGTGAGTCCTGCCACATTTTGAGACTTTTTCGTTTGACTTGGGGCATATACTATAGTTCTGGTTGTCAATGAAATTGGTATTAATAAAACAAACATTTACACACAAACTGAAGCTTATTCGAGCGGTTTTTAGACGGTTGTATTATGTTATTTCGACAAAAACACGGGAAAAGTTGCACTTTTCGATTTCCATCATGGCGACATTTTCCGGAAATTGCCGAGCTCGCCCCGTTTTGGCGCAAGTAGCTGTGACGTCACTAAAAGAATGGGTGATGGTGACTTCATGCATTGACTATGGAGATAGTGATATTTTCATGAGTGAAAGCAGTGCAACTGAGAATATCATCGTCACAGAAGATATGACAAAGCTGTTCAGAATTTACAGGCCTGCAAATTTTAACAGTCGGAACCTTAATCTAAACGAGAACAAGAGCGGAACTCTTGTTGACCGTCGCGTCAGTGACAAGCCCACCGTGACCACAGTCAAACACACCAGTGCACTACCGTACACACAACCGCAAGCTAACAAAATATAAATTTAAGTCTGGAGTTGCCATCCCATCTTATTATTACTTCTCAACACAAATTGCCTCGTTCAAAATCTGTATATAAAAATTCGAATTACACCATGACGCTTGTAGATAAATGTAGTAGAGATCAAGTTGAAAATTGTCCACCGTTCATAACACACATCTTTCCCATCGACAGCTGGAAGTGGAACAGGCTGAGGGTTGTGTTAGCATAAACACCAAAGGTAGTATTCTCGCCGCAAAATCTTCAGTTTGGCGTTATAAAACCTCACATGAACATTGGCACTTTTAAAAATATGTGACCGTAAAGACATGTCTAGCCAAATTCTCGGGAAGAGATAAATTAAAATTGACATGATGTAAATATCGGGGACACTGGCACCCGAGGCCGGGCGGCTCAGCCGGCCATTTCTGTGACGGAGTGATCAGCTACGCTTCCGCAGTTTTTTTTCTTGATTAAGTGTCAGCGATATAAAGCACAGTGTTCATTGTTTCATGACTGCGAAATTCTCAAAGAAGCTAAAATATTTTAGGGGAGACTTAGTCGAGCAGAAGGGAACAGATCAGCGCCGTGCTGTATTATACACAACCTATCGTTCAGTCTCGCAAAGAGTCAGTCAATCACTACGTAAACTTTTTAGGAATATAAAATTAGATATCTCCTAACGTTACTAATTATAGAGTCACACATGCATGAGATCTAGTACTTGTATTCATTTATTTATTTACAATCACTTTCGTAAAGCATCTGAATCGGCGATCAGTCTTGGGGGATGTAAACACGGCCATACTTCTCCGCGGCCCCCGCATCCTTGACATGTTTCGGGCAACCTGTCGCAGTCTTGCTGCTGTTCTCGCTCATGTCCACAGTTGATGATGATACACGCGAAGCTTTCTGGTGACAATGGTCGTACTGGTACGGCATTGCGATTCCATAATCGATGTAGTAACTCCAGGAATTAAAGTCTATCTTACCGTACATCTGGCTTCCGAACCGTGTTTATTCTAAGTCACGGCACTCGAAAATGTGCACCGCAGAAAACGCTTGTCTGAATGCCTCTTTTCCGACCCTTTCTTGTAATTTTGTCAAATGCGGCTAATACATCATCCTAAAATGCAATAAACTGACAATGGCTGCAGTTACTTCAGCCACCAAAGGCGTAACTTCTCACCATGTTGAAGCCACAGCGGTAAGCATTTGCTATGGCCGAGGTGAACACACTCACTCGTACATTCTATTAGTTACGTCATTTCCGCTGGCAATGCCCGCGAATTCCGAAACGACCCGAATGGCAGCTAACTTCAAAGTCGCACAACATATTGCATTTTAATAATATTTAACCGCGTCGTTTCATTGGGGTGATGCATTTATTTGATAAAGTAGGGGTGGCAAAATCATATAGCATGGCTCATTTTAAGCAAAATTAACTTTGAATTTATGCGGGACATACACTTTAATTATATTATTCAAATAAATGCATTGATACACTTAAAACCAGTATCTAGACATTTGTGAATATATTTAAAGTGAGTAAAAAACAACAAAAATATGTTTGTTGGGGCCACTTATGTATTCTGTGCAAACATTGTAATTTGTTGCAATATCATTTATGCAGAATTTACTGTAAAGTTTATGAAAATGATGCAGTCCGGACACATGTAACTGTCAAAGCCCCATACCCAAAACAGAGCTGATATGTGACAGTCATACAAACTACTCTAGTAGTCCAAGCTATAAATGAAGTGCCTGTGGTCATTTGACCCATGACTTGTGGTATTTCATATTCTTTAATTTGACATTCCGAAACCTGCTGGATGTATTTTTTCACTTTTTGACCTCGTCCCTTTCTTGATACGGTAATGTGTCAGAGAAACTTGACTCTGCAGTTGTGGGCGATGAGGTACACAACCATGTAAAGTGATATGTTGGTGGTGCAGGACATCCTGACTGAAAATTTCAATTATTGATTTTATTTTTCTGAATTTATTTATCACCTGTGGTTCAAAGCTGTCACCCCTTAACCTCCATTTCATTGTACAGAGATGCATATTTAGCGCAGAATGTACGGATGATCTGTACATGTACTAAAATTGTTGTGGTGAAAATGTAGGTTAGCATAGTTATAACTCACAAGGAGTAGGAAAAATTCCTTTCAGTCTTCTCTAAAAAGTTTTTTCACACTATACATTATCCCCAAAAATAGACCAAGGGAAATGATACCCGAATTGGTGTCATTTAATGATGACATAAGGTCACGAGTTTGTTTCACATTGTAGATCAGATTTGAAAAATTCACGCTTACATCATATTACATGTATAAGAACTGTGATGAGAAGTACTGTAATTTACAACTTGACTCTGACGTACTGTTTCACAAACTGAAATAAAAATTAAAGCAAACGTTCATGAATTTTCAGCAAAGAAAAACATAACTTCATGTATAATTCTTGCTATTTGCATTTCACAATCTAATATTAATTAAACTTCTACTGTACATGTGTAAAGATAAACATGTCGTTCTTGGTAACACTTGCCAGCATTTTATACACAAGAGTTTTGAGGGACAAGGACGACACTATGAAAATCACAAAAAATCCAGTTTGATTCAAATTTTCTGCGCCGAAAGATGAGAGATCACTAGCCACATAGCTTCTACGTGACTTTTCATTATTTGAATGCTTTCATCTGGACCTTGTATTGACAAATTCGTATGAAATCAAATTTTGTGACTAGAGGTCAGAGGTGAAAGTTGAAGGTGGCACGGTTTTGCTTTCAACATGAAAGCAGATACCCAGTATTTACTCACTGGAGCTGTTTAAAAACTGATAGTTCATACGAATTAATCATCAAATGATGTGCAATCCTTTAACATGACACATGTGTAATGTGTTACTCATTACTTTTATCAGAGGAAAAGATGATCCATTCATTCCATGATTGAGTGTTCATTAACCCTGCCTCAAATCTAAAACTTTATCTGATCTTGTCTTTTGCGCCAGTCTCATTTCCATTCCCACCTGTTCATCACTTCAGCGTACTCTTTCCTGGAATCTCATGATTTCCAAAAAAAGTGGGTCATCAATGTTATTTGGTGTACTATTATAAGTAACAAAACAAAATTTATGCTGACATCCAAAGCTTGCAGCATTGTTAATTGGATGAAAAATTTAAGAACACATACGAAGAGATATTTCTGTCCACTTTGGATGAGGGAGAAAAATACTATTATCTTAATTTGTTCTTTCATTAAGTTTAATTTACAATAATGTGTTGGAATGTTGTGTTTAAAGAATTAGCACGTGTGCTCAAAAATTAACATCAATATCCTACTACGTAATTTATTTGGAAGTGCTATTTGGTGCTGCACAATGGCAACATTTGTAAGGACTTAAAAGGAGATACAGTCAGAACCCTAATTAAAGGTGTTCAACAAAGAGAAATAAAATATAAAGTTGCCATACAAATTAAAATATTAAAAACTGAATTACAAAAACTTCATCCATGTACACTTCAAAATGGCTAATATAACCTACCGTATGTTCACCCATGGGGATATGAAAGTCTTGATCTAAACAAGGGAAAAGGTCAGCACTGTAAATTCTTTTTACTTTTCAAATTGCATCAATTTCAAATTTCACAGGTGTTAAAAAAGAATGTTTTTCTATCTGGGAGCTTTTTCAAAACATTATTTCATACAAAAGCTTTCCTTACCTTATTTCATCAATTTTGGTTTTCAAATAATACCATGTGTTAATCTTTAATTAAATTGTGGTGCGTGTATTTGCAAAAAAGGCATAATGTGAAGAGTTTTGTTGTAATAAAATGTCAGTGTGAAGTGACATTCGGAAAAAGCCAAAAATTTCTTGCCTATCACACCAATGGTTACTTTTAGTTTCATCAGAACAATGTGCAACTCTGTTCAGGAGCTGTAGAGAATATTTCAGCGCTGTCATTATATAGCCCCAGAAGGCAAATAGATCAAACAAAGGGATCAATGTCGTATTTGAGTCGATAAGCACAAACATGACGGATAGAATATCCGTTTTCCTGCTTTTAACCTGAGATTAGAAACTTGAAAATTGATATTTGGTAAAATCATTCCGAGAGTGTATGCTTAACCCAATTCTTGTATGACTAAAATTATACAAGATCATTGATTATATAACGGTAAAGAAAGAGTGAAGTATGTAAATAACAAAGTATTGTATATGGACACATATATCCATATTCAATATTTAAGAGCTACATTCATGGTAACAGTGTTTGTCTATGACTTTTCAGAGTGTGTAGCAATGTTAAACCTTTCCTTCCAAGTTCATATTTACATGTAACCATCTGGTCAAGTTTAATTAAATTTGTTATTGAAAACCAGTAAGTGATATACATGAAACATCCCCTGTATGTTGCATTTTAGTGAACAAAATCTTGAAGATTTTAAGGGCCCTGAAAACAAAAATTAATAGTTATACATGTACTTTTAGCAAAATTTTTACTGGTCTGACCTGCCATAATATACGTTGCCAAATTGGTCAAAATATGTTTTGTCACAATACAGCTTTTCACTGACTTTGCAGATAGATACATGTAAGCGATACTCTATGCAACAGATACGTAAATTTGCTTCCACTAAACATATTTGCTGTAGGGAAAAAACCATAATTTTCACTCAATTTCAGTTTTGTTGATGCAAATAAAATTATCAGAGGGAAAACTCACAATTTGTAGTTTTTTGTCATCAATGTTTTGAATTTTAGAGGGCTGATGTTTATTGAAAAAGCAAGTGTAAAGGGTGTTACATGTACGTAGGTTAACCTTTTTCATGCTGTATTTTCTCCTACCAAAATTTCAGTGCAAGCTTTTTAATACCGATTTTCATGAATTTTTCTGTAATTTTTGTGATAATTTTAAACCAAATTGACATCACATTGTACAGGCCACAGTTTCTTATCAAAATTTTGGCAAATTCGGAAACAAATTGACAGGGGTATAAATTACATATAGGCCACAAAAATTGACTTTTTTGCTCAAAGGGTTAAATTGTAAATCATGTTTCAGTGATAGTTACATGTACATGTAGGCAAGATTTTACCAATTTTCATGAATTTTTCTGTAATTTTGTTGATAATTTTGGACCAAATGGACATCACATTGTATAGTCCACAGTTTCTTATCAAAATTTTGGCAAAAATCTGAAACAAATTGACCCTGGTATAAAATATATATAGGCCAATAAAAGTTGACTTTTGCGCTCAAAGGGTTAAATTGTAAATCATGTTATACAAGTAGTGATAGTTACATGTATGCATTCCACATTGTGAGGTAAGGCTAATGACCTGGAATGTTGGAAAATGACAAGAATGTCTGCCGCAGAGCCCATCAAGTTGTCATCAACCTTGCCAACGCAAGTATCATAACACAGGCAGTTTTAAAACCAGCAGTTTTTCGAAAAACTGTCATTGTCAGTGACTTGCATACAGACTGTAGTTTTCTGCACATCTGCCTTGGAGCAATGTCTTAGTTGTTTCAAATGCAGTGATGCATTGCAATATTAACCTGTATCCTGCCAGTTCATATATCAGGTCAAGTTGGTTAAAAACCACTCAGGAATATCATGTCCCATACATTGCATTGTAACAAAGACTTGAATATATACTATAAACATGAATTTACTGACTAAACACACTATAACATACTGTATGCTAAGTAGGACAAAACACCCATATATTATTAGACTCAATAATGCTTTTTACATATAATGTCTTTGCAGATGGGAATTGATAGGCCTGGCTAGACGAGGGTTAAAGGGACAGTATCTGTATCTTGGGACAATATTTTCGTGTGTTCTTCTCCTCCTTTAGAGTTTGTCAAAATACAAAGGATGAACCTCACAAACACAGCACAGTGTGTATGACATGCAGTGTTATTGTTGTCAAATGGATTCTCAGCTGTCAACAGTAATACGGTACATACATGTACGCACATACAGATCATTTGTCAGCTTTTAATATTTGAACGGAAATTGACCGACTTGATAAATATGTCAATGGAAAACAAAATGCTGACAACATGTAAACATCAAATGTCAACAAGGACTAATGCAAGAACCAGGGATGGGGAGAAGCTTGCACAAGCACTAGAAAGCAACCCCGTACATAATGTCTGGTGAATGTCCTAGCATGTTGTCTACTTACGTGTATGCATGACTACACATGAATCCACTGGAAAGTGAGTTATTAGCAATGTCCCACCATGTAGGATGAATTAAAAAAAAATAAATTGCTTAATAAAAAAAATATTAAAATTTCCATCGCTACATGTATAGTGTTTCAGGAGGTAAAACCCAGATAGATGATGTGACCAAATAAATGACCCATAAAAAACACAAAAAGGAATGAGGTGTCTTTCTTTGCATTGTGGAACCTTTCAGCCGCACTGTAAAGTTTAAGTTTCTTTACAGTGTAAGATCCCAAGATTTGTGTGTATTGACATTGGATACATCACTGCTGAAGTACCTGCTCTACGAATAGCCACAAGTGATGGTTGGGATTCAAAATACATACATACCATGCATTGCAAAGTCAAGGTCGCAGGTGTCAATGCAGCGTAAAAAAAAGTGATTGCAGTCGGTTGTGTTTTATAGAGTACAACGTATTTTCGTTTTTATATTGGCTTCTCATTAAAACCAGTGTCTTTTGAGCAATTCCACTGCAAAGGTTTATAGTCACGAGGAGAAAAAACCTGGTCAGATTTTCATTGATTTCCTGTCTGTGAGTTGTAATTCTAAATTGCTTTGACGCCTGTTCAAAAATTGGTGGCCCAATCACAGTTGTCTTGATTTGACAGCACCATCATAATAAACAGTGATGCTATTTCCAGCATGGATGACTCAGCATGATGTCAACCCATGCCTCTGTAAGATTGAATTTCAACCGTTTCACACTTTCAGTCCTGTGTTCCAAATGTAGCACTAGGTCCATCCACCAATTCAGAGGGACAATAGCTACATCGTAACTACAATTTTAAATAGTTGATTTATTAGAAAATTATCATAGCCAAAATAATTTTAGTGGTTGAATTATTAGGGATTTCAACTTTTTTGACATTTCATTAGTGATATGCTTACCATTTTGATATGAATCATATAAAGGTGACTTTCCTGAAGTCCCGACTCTGACATTCTATGCTGTACATTGTATTGTTCTGTGTATTTTATCAAAACTAATGTTCAAAACAGCTTGTAATGATTGGTTGGTCGAATTATTAGAGATTAAGCAAGTCCCAATTTCCATCAGTGGTCGAACTGATGTAAAATAAAATAATGTTTTTGAGATAAAAATAAGGTGGTTGAATTAACCCTTTGAGCGCCAAAGTCAGTTTTTGTCACCTACCGGTATATTAAATATAACTCAGTCAATTTTTTCAGATTTTTGCAAATGATTTTGATGAAAAACTGTAGCCATTATAATGTTATATCCATTTGGTTCAAAATTATAAAAAAGGACCAGAAAATTTATGAAAATTGGTAAAATGTTGCACTAAAATTTTTTAGGGTAAAAATACAGCACTCAAAGGGTTAATAGGGTTTTTACGGTACATATATATATATCACATTGTTTTAGTAATGCAACGTTACTGCTGACAAGTTGTCTGGACTAAAACTTCATTTGTACAATGAACCAACAGTCATCCTGGCTATGATTTTTTCGCATGTATACATGTATGTGTAGAGGCTAATGTAGACATACCCAGGGACACCTTCCATTGTTATCTGCAGCCACGCCTTTGTACTGTGTTTCAATCACTGCACTTAGGGGCCATTGCGCCGTCATCCATAACCCTTGGAACTCACTGCAGTCTGTTTTGACAACCAATCAAGTTCTGTTTTGATGTACATATACTGGTATGCCATAGTTACCCATTATACTGGTAGAGTTCTTTGGCCTTGTCTACATACATGTACAGTGTACCAGTAGACAGTTAGGCAGATAAAAAGGGTCCACAATGATTGTGCCGGAGAAATCACTCATATTTTCATGAAGTATAAGAAAAGTCACGTTGTAATAAATGTAAAATGCGTGTATGTAATTGTCTTTTAGACTTCAAATATTAGGGTTTTTTTATAAAAAGCTGAATAATTGTTTGATCGGACATAATGATATATACAAAAATTTAATTTACGAAAATATATCAGAGTTCGCGTTTACGCAAAAATCGTGCGTATTTACGCATTGAAATTGACTCTCTACGCATTTTTTTCATCGTTATGCGTTTTCTATACGCAAATGATTACACCGAAAGCACTCCCCACGACTGAGCTTAGGCGACAACCAGACGAAATTTGTTGCAACACATTTCTGTCAATCACTCATTTTGAGTGGAAAGTTTCGAATTTTCTGGGCGTTGTCTGAAAAATCGGCATCGTAGTCCACACGTTATCACGTTAGGCACGTTATCATGTCAGCTGTGCCTATGAATTACGTTGCTGATTTTCAGGCGAGCGATAGTTTCTGAAAGTGAGTGATTGACAGAAATGTTGCGACAAATTATATAAATGCCAACCGTGCACGATCATCGCGTCTCGCTGTTCCCAAATTTTGATCAAGCACACATGCAGCATGGCGTCGAAGCAGACAAATCTGTTGTAATTTCTTTCAACTTTGCTCTACGAGTCCGTGAAAAAAAATGATTCATTGGTAGAGCTCGTTGGAATCCCGATAAATTTTGAACACTGCAGAAGTGTCTGGATGGTAACTGGTCGTTCAGGCACCAAGTCGTTTCGGCCCAAGTCGTTTCGGCCTCTCAATTTCCGGTCCGAAGTCAAGACGTTTCGGCATCTGTGTTTCGATTTTTTTTCAAACTATTTAGTAATTGACTGATCCGTCATATTCGTAAGCGTGACCTTTGCGTTCTGACCAGTACTTTATGTGCATTTTGTGTGAATTTTGCCGTCTTGTTTCCTCATCGCTTTCAAACTTTTTCCTTGTCGGCGGCTATTGATATCGATAAACTTGTGTCACAGATTTGAAAATGATATGAAGTTTTTCTTACGGTCTCTTCCCATGTTCTCACAAAGATTAAGCATGTACGTGAATGTTAGTTGACACTATACTTTTTAGCACTTTGATTTGTAACATTACGCTCCAGCACTAGTTCCCATAGGTAGCCTTCAGCGGTGTCGAAACGTCTTGGGTTGCGGTGCCGAAACGACTGGGACTTGGGGCCTGAAATTGGAAGGCCGAAACGACTTGGGCCGAAACGACTTGGTGCCGAAACGTCCAGAAACCGTCTGGATAAGCTGTCATAACTCTAACTTTTGGGTTGCCCGATGTGTTGTGACGGTTGCATGTATACCCTTCGCTGTTACGTTTCAACATTGTTCAAGTTGTTCGTTAAACTGTTTTCATTAATTAGGCCTATATAAAATAATGTTATATCGTACAATCCGAATATGTAGTGTAGGTTTATTCAACGGCACATTGTATTTTGCAGTCCGTTTTTTCATCAATCGAGTGCGGAAGTGAAATTACGCACTTAAATCCAGCCATTACGCAATTTTAGCAGACTAATGCGTATGCCGTACGCGAGGAGAAAAAAGTCACCGCGAACACTGTATATAAAGATATCAGGCAACACTTTTTCATTGCTTCAGTTTGTAAACAACTTGGATTATTTACATTGTTCCTACTGTGTCATACATATATAGTGAACAATCTTGAGGTACTTGGATACTCTCCGTGGATGATGAGTCATTAACTTCACATCTGCATTGCTTAAACAATACTCATAAATACATGCTTAAAAGAATAAATATTGCACTTCAAGAACTAAATATGCCATGTACTGTACTGTACGTTTTCATACTTCTAATCCAAAGCTGTGTAGACGTAATACCTATGAATTGTCTAGTTGCCATATTGGTTTAACCTTGCTATGTTGTTTCTACCTCCTTTAACCCTTTGAGCGCCAAAGTCAATTTTTTGTTGTCTTAACATAATATATCTGTCAAAATTTTTCAGACTTTTGCCAAAATTTTGATAAAGAACTGTAGCCAAGGATATGTGATTTCCATTTAATCAAAAAGTATCAAAATATTTTCAGAAAAATTAATAAAATTTTGTAAAATGTTGCACTAAAATTTTGGTGGGAAAAATTGCAGCACTAGCCATCAGCACATGAGCTAGAACATGTATATGTATGATGTAGTATTGGTTTTATGCAAACAACAAAGAACATTCATAACATATATGGAACCTTACTCTACTTGTTCCAATTATTGGAGGGAAAAATAGACTGAAAAAGACTAACTTTTCACTTGTACTGGTGTAAATTATTACACCGATACTGCATTCTTGTTATTTTATGCAATTACATATTTGATTTTCCTAATTTTTCGCAAAGGAATAATTTATGTCAGTGAATGAAATTTGGAAAAGTCAATGTTTTACCAGAGAAAAATTGGTCACACTCCCAGTGCACTGAGCCATGAGATAAATTTATAGCAGTACACCATAACATGTATCATTGTACGTATGTATATAGGAACTGCCCTATACAGTACACCTATAAAATCTTCATACATTGCACAAAAAGCTACTCTTTCTCTACAAAGAAAGAGGAAGTCGCAACTCTCCATTTCATGGTCTTCTATTTGTTGTGAATTTAAAATTTACAACAAATAGGCTTTAAAGTTTAATAAACACAAAATTTGCAGTTCTGTGGACGTTTTCTCTGACCGTTAAATCTTGAAGATAGAAGCAGCAACACCATTTATAAGCATCAGTAACTCTGTTTCTTGTGGATCAGCATTGGTTGTATCCTGCCTCCGGGGAATGAAAATCGAATTACCAACTGACTCGGCGAACTCTCTAATGTTTCTCAGCAAAGAAACATCATATTGAGGTCAAGTGTCGCGATCTCATCCTTGTTGCTCATCCGGGATTCCAACCTTCTGATGTCAGTGTCTGTTTTCATATTTGATGCCAGCTACGAATATCTCGAATGTGCAGATCACCATTGTGGGCCAAAACATGATCCGTGTTCGTTGGACCACTGTGGGTGGTGATGACCAGTGTGCCCATTAATTAAGGTTGTACATGCCTCAGAAACTGAAAAGTAGTCACACAAACATCCTGCAAAGACTCTTCCAACAATTTCTTTCAAAATAAAAATAAAAATCGGGGGTCACCTTGCAGATTTTGACTCCAGAGAAACAAATTAACCAATGTTTACCGATACTTTTAAATTCAAAATGGCCACCATCCTTTTGTTAATTTTATGGGAAAATATTAACATTTCAATTTTTTGAAAAAATAAGAAAGAGAAAATGTCGCATACTCTGACAGCTTCAAAATGAGCCCCTAAACGGAAGACCAGAAAAGTTTTGTAACATTTTTTAGAGTCTGAATAACTGTCCATGAGGCACATTCTAGCTTAAAATGTAAGATTTCTGAACTCTTTTGGTCAATGTAGGAATTTCTTAAAATTTACTGGAATCAGTGCAATACTAGTGCATGTTGATATACACTGTATGCAATAATTTCCATGAATCAAAGAACTCACTACATGTATATACTAAGAGTCTTAGTGAAATGTCTAATTTGCTAAGGAGGCCCATGATGCTGATAACATGAGTTCATCACAAAAAGGAACACCTAGCAGTTACAATCATGCAGTTTGAGTTTCATGACCTGCAGACATTTCTTAATCTTATCATATATTCAGTACAATCCAAGTAGGGATTCTCCAGTCTTCTTTACTAGGAGCATTGAAAAGAAGTCTAGTGTCAACCCTGTTTATGGAGGTGTGTTGGAGTTTGCAGATTCATCTAATAATCATGCTGTATAGATTAACGGAAAGTTCACCGGTCATAACTAACTTGAAAGTGATCCTGAACCAGTACCTGTTACTTCCCCAGTCTACCATTCAATGTTTCAAACAAGTTTGGATTAATTTCTTTATATTGTAAAACATGTTTTTTAAGGAAAACTTTAAGATTTTCATTATCTCAAACTACACATTTATTTTTAATTTCAAATTTTCAATTTTTGATTTTTTTTGTCTTTCACAGAAAGCTTTCAGATCAACATAGCTTTGCGTGTAATTCTTGAAAAGGCCAGTGAAAGTAGTAAATAAATACCTGTGTTAAAGTGAAGTGATCGATGACAAAACAGCTTGAGACGGGCATCCAGTGTTTCCAGCCATGTAGCTATCTGTCATTACTCAGGTCTGGAAATCAACAATCGGTAATGCTATTCATTGCCTGAAGTTATAATATATTAGAACAAAATTGGAAATCAGATTAAAATGTAATTTCATAATCCATTTTGTTCCCTTCGGTTATATTTTCCACGTCAGCTATTTTCGTTGATTTATTTCTCAATATGAAATTCCCGAACCATGGTATTTGCTTCATATTCCATTTTAGGAACAGCAAGGTCTAGTTTCGTTTATTTTGTTTGTTGAGTGGGTTGCACTACACTTTCGACTGATATTGATCGATGTATAAATTTGTAGTTTATGTCAGAGCTGTTGCCCAGAGAATGAAAAACGGCCATGTTTTCCGATGAGACAGATGACCTACATTGTATATAAGGTACCAGCCTTGTGCAGCGCAGTGACGCCACGAGCCAAGTAACCAGATAAAGAGATACTGTAAAGAAATGAATAAATAATCAAACAACTAGATAAGTAAGTCTGTATAATGAATTCACCAAAGCACATACTAGCATATGTATGATAATCTATCATGATATGTAAATCCATCATCTGATGCTCAATTTCAAAAAAAAACCATTAATTTTATGCAGACTTTATAGATTATAAATGAGTATTCTTTGTGTTGTTTGAGTATTTATATCAGCCTTTAAAAAGAAATAGTCGTCGAAACTATGTCTATGCGAGTTTCTTCTTTACAAACAATTTGTATTTCGTGCATGATATCTTGATACACCTCGTCATCATAGCTGGAACATTTTAAATTATGGGATGTAGATTATGACAGACATGTTTTAACTTTCATCAATCTCCATCTTAGTATTGGATACAGTGTTTACATTGGTTGTATGGGTCCATGCAAACTTTGAGCGAGTCCCGACGACTGTATCCCTCAAAGTTATGATGAGTCCACTGGAGAATGTTCATCGGCTGAAAAGATCACGCATTACTGGAAATATGAAACTGAAAAAAAGATGAAAACCATGTTTTTTTATACGGGCAAACATTACACTTATACATATTTTGATGTCAGTGGTAGCACTTTTACCCACCTGGCAGTCGTTACAGCATGATTGTTTGCGTAAAGTGTAACGGTCAGGACTGAAATGCATTTATTAAACTTCAGGCACTGTAAAGGAGCCAAAAGTTGATGGGCAATCTTGATAATGGAGATGTGTGTATTGATTCAGCCTGTGCAGGTGTTCCCGTGGCGGTGTAAGTGGCCACTATATAATCATGTTTTCCATCAGTCGCTGTGTATCACTTTGAAACTGTCAAGAACAGTATGATATGTAACAATCATGAATAATAAAAATCTCACTCAGTTTGTAGATGTTTCCCCATATTGATTCCAAGTCCAGCAATACTTACATGTATAGCAACCCTTTGAGCGCCAAAATCAATTATTGCTGCATTTATAAAATATAACCCTGACAATTTTTTCAGATTTTGTCCAAAATTTTGATCAAAAACTGTAGCCAATGAAAAGTAATGTCCATTTGGTAAAAAGTGATAAAAAAATTTACAAAAATTTCATAAATATCGGTAAAATTTTGCACTAAAATTTTGGCAGGAAACTTTGGCACTCAAAGGGTTAAAGATGATTGTTGATGTGAACCACAACTCAATCCTAACAACTGAATTTTAGTCGGGATTCTAATTCAATATCAACAGACTTAGTGTTTTGCACGGCTAGTAACACTTTAGGAACTGTAGCAAAAAATGAAATTGTTTCTCTTTGTTGGAAATAAATAATTATGAAAATATTATCAAATGTAAGAGCTGTGTTTTTATACAGCAAATAAATCAATTTAGACGACTCCCATACATTCCGAGGATACATGCTGAAATACAGTTCAGATCAGGTGTTTGTTTATTCAGTGATATGAAATATTTTTATGAGAATCATTGGAATCGATATGATATGATCGTCCTTGAGTTAATATCTTACAATATAATCTCTGAGGGTCAAATGTCTGTGTTGGTGTCATTACGAAGTACGGTATTGCAATATTCCAGGTGTTAACCACTTGTCATGTTAGATGATAGTTTGAATTCACACAACTTTCTTTTCCTTGAGTGACATTTTGTGACTTACCGGTAATTTTTATTAGCGATGCACAATGCAGCTTTTGTGTTGTGCATTGAAAGATGGATGTTACTAGACAAGGTACATTGTTGTGTATAAATGCCATATAAACGTCTTACATTATTGCTTTTGATATTTTCTTTGATTGATGTTAAATTTTTAGTTTCAGTGTGCTATTTTTTTGCCCAAAATCAAATTTACCATATTTTTGCATTTATATGGCCACAACCAATTTCAAAAGCTATTTCCCATCAGTCATTGACTTGAACTTCAAATTTTTTAATACAAATGCACCAAATTCACAAGTGTTGGCACATTATCATGATATTACCTGCAAGCACATTTATCATCGGCCTCTGACAATGTCAAGTAACAAATTTCCTTTCAGGATGCAAAACCTTCATTCTTCTGTGCCCAGGGTTCAAAGGTCTCAATTGCAAGACTAGACATGATGTAGTATCATGGTTACATATGGTATTATTAGTTTGATGGACTAGCAGATCAAACTGTCAAACTCACGGGGCTGTTTGATTTCTTGAGTCATTCGTTTTAGTTCCTCATGAATATGGGTGAATGACAAACTCTCTCTTACTATTGGTACATTTAGGTGTTCTGAACTTGAATTTTTCATAATGGCATAAGCACAAATGGAATCTTGAATGAAATTCAACTTGGTAAGTATGATTTCACAAGTCTGACATGGTATGGAGAATTGTTCATATGACATAAGAGATTTTGGCTATGGTTCAGACTGACATCTGGTACAGGCTATACAATTTTTTTCACCTTTATAAAATGTCGCGCTGACGATATTTTTCAGATCAAGACAGTTTTTTTCAAGGTCTGTCCAAAAATTTTGATCAAAAACTGTAGTAAATGAGATGTTACTGCCATTTGGTCTAAAATTATCAAAAAAATTAGAGAAATATTCATAAAAATTGGTAAAATGTTGCACTTAGTAAAAATTTTGCTAGGAAAAATTACAGGACTTACAAGGCTGAACATTTTCTGATAATGATCTGAGAAGTAGCATGGTAATTTGATGCAAGGGTTGAAAACAGAAACTTGAATTTAATGAGCAGCATGTGCTTTTCCAGCTACCCTGTATTTCATCAAGGTCAAATATGGTTCTGCCACAAATGCTTGTCCAGGGGTTGAAAAAATACAAAAATAGCCTACTGTAGCCTACCACAACCCAAGTGGCCACATGTGTGTTTTTAATCAGATTAGTGTGCCTGTAATTCACTTGTCATTAAAGTTACTGTTTTTTTCACCCTGTACATGTTTTTTGTGGCCACAGACAAGGTCATTCCGATGTCATTCAAAATATACATGTGCATGTCCAAGGTCAACCTCCATGAATTATGATTCATAGTTTTGATTATACCACCATTATAATCCATGGAGAAAATAAATCATGCTTGTACCATAACAGTTGAGTTGTAGTAATTAAGGTTACTTGTGTACATTGTTCACATATTTATTATCTTGTCTAAGTTCCTTAAAATAACTGTTTTGGAGCTAGCCTAACCCATAATTTTTTTCTGTTGCACAACAGTTAAGATGAATCGACTGGTGTATTATTTTTGGAACTGATTCAAAAATTTGGTATGCTGCTATTCTTTCCAAAAACACTTATAACTTAGGTTTTAACAAAAACAAAACAGAACATGAATGAAACTCAAGTCTCCAGCCTGAGAGTATGGTGTATGCTTTGGGGACTCAATTCCAGGGATCAAGTTTGTTCTAGTCTGTAAGAGGATTATTGAGGTGTTATAGTCTTTTGTTTTCTGCTGAAATTGTAATCTGGTGGGTAAATTTTCTGATGAGACAATCTGACGCCTGACCCAGGCCTTTAAGTCAGAATGCGCCTCTGGGGACATATTCAGACTCAAAGTTTTCTGGTCTACCGCTTGCAGGGGCTTATTATGGAACTCATGGAGTTAATAAAGTGTTCACCAACTTTCTTTTTTTGAAAATCAAAAATTTGAATATTCCCCATAGAGTTAATAGTCGCGCCAGCGGCTTACTGATTACACATGCGCATATTCATAATATACTAAGCGAGTAACCGGAAGTGTACCCTTCTTTCGTGGGCGCCAGCATGTTTTTTTTTATATTTGAAACGTGCTCTCTATTATTTTATAACATGCCATTAATAAAATATATCTTTTCTATTAGCGAGTAATTATTATTATCCACCCTGTCACTGATACAAAATTTCTTATCACGCATAAAAATTAAAAGAAGAGAGAAAACTGTCGTGCAATATGAACGAGAACATTCGCAAAGAATACTGGGATTGAATCTTAGAAAGGCGCCCTCTGTGACAATAACTATGTGCAAAACTTACCCGTTTTTAGAAGTAACGCTGGTTTTCAGCTTACAATATCGGAAGTTGGGCGGTACAGTTACTATTGCAAAATTTAATGATGGCACAATACGTCACAATACGGTTAAACACAATAGATAGTAATCATGGTAAAAATTGCAAATTTATGTAAAACTTTTTTACACATAACAGAAAATCTATACCTACAGCGTCTGACATCGTGTATGTGAACTGTCATCAGAGGGTAAACCGGTCATACTTGTACAAACATATATAGAAAGTAACAATGAATTCTATTTTATCCTTTTTGATTACTAATCATGAATCGATACAAATAACATGTTTAATCTCAACGCCTGGCGCGACACCAAGGGCTGAGCCCTATATAATATTACAGGGATGGTGATCACTTTTAAAATTCCATGTGTAGAGAAATATTACTGGTACTTTGTTTCTCCAGTACCAAACATTTGCATGGTGACAACTGATTTACATGTACCTGTATATTCTTAATTATGTACATGTAAGAGAATTGTTACAAGTGCCTTTTCAGAAAGTTTGAGCAAAGGTTGAAGTCTGTCAATTTCAAGACACGTAGTTAATATACAGTAGAGAGCAGATCTGCTTCTGCTGTCTATGCTACATCATGTACCTGAAGTCCTTTGGAGTGTGACAAAGAAATTGCTCTGTCTTACCAGCAAAGTTACAGCGCTGATAAACTAATTGTTACGTGGTTTTCCTGTCATTACCCTTCATTTGGCAAGAGACTGTCAAATTAATCAGCCATGTTGTTCACAGCCACTGAATGTTACAGATCAGTTACGTTTGTTTGGTAAATATTTTTGTAACAATGCCCATGGCAGGCGATGTGGTAAAAACAAATGGAAGAAAAATATCAGTTTGCTTGGAACTGGTTGTTGAATTGTAATCTGTCTCATTTTCTTTTTTCCTCTGGGATTTCCATCAAATTCCACATGACATATACATTTGTATGTTTTGACAGGATCACTGAAGAAAATCGACAAGGGAATTCACTTTCCTTGGATGTAATCCCTTTCTTCATGGCAATCTCTTCATGATACAAATCATCTTTATATGTCTTCCCGGATCACGTTTTCTTCTGGATGACCTGTAAGCAGCACATTGACATGGCGTCTCTGGTGAAAAAATCCAAAGCAACCTCAAAATGTTAAATTTTGTGATTGACTGATCATGTGTGTTCTTGCAGTCCAGTGAGTTTTTGTTGCCCCTGTCTCCAATCACTTCTTATATATGTGAACCATACCAGTAAAAATATGAAAGATACTAAAAATCTTCGTTACTTATAATAGTCGATCACTGCCAAGAATACCACGTTTACTCATGGAATATTTTGTTTTGAGATATAAAACTTCAAATTTGTGCAACCTTGTTGCCCTGTATCTTTGTATTTTGCAAGAAGGTATTCATAAGTTTTGCTTTAGATCAACTGTCTATGTACGGTAGCTGCACAGTGTTACATGAAATTGTGCTGTGTGTTGATTCTACGAGTAAAGTTAGCAAAAACTGGCTTGGGTCATCCAAGCTCATTGGCCAATGTAACCAGAGAACGAATAAAATTTCACTGAACTGGTGTAGATAAGTCTACTTGCAGTTCTTGAATAATGATTGCTCATCTTTTGAACGTTTTCTTGTCAACAACTTGTAATCTTATATCTCAATGCTTCTGATTTGATGAAGCTAATTAGTATTTAAAAGTTTTAGTGGAAATTTTAACTTTTCAGACACATTTTTATCCTTTTTTTTTTTACTCTGAAACTTTCAAATGAGTACAGTTTACTGTTATACCAGTACATGAAGTATGTACTGTATGTAAACATATATAATATTATGTGCTTCGGATCTATGTCAATCATGTTGAGTATCATTTTATCCATACAAATGAATATATATTTGGCCCATGTAAAGACTATGTAAGTCTGAATATAGTTTACATAGCCTAGAGCAAACAAATGATTGAAAGAAGTAGGACATGTATATTGGTACAAGCTTTCTGTTTGCTTAGTAATATATCGGTGACATATTACGGACCATTCGTCACCGTTGCCACGGTTATACACCATCCATCAACTATTGAGAAAAAATGCAACAACTGTCACTGGCATTCAGCCAATATTCATGTTGTTTAATACCAAAAAAAAATTTTATTCAATTAACTGCTTGTGTATCCCTACAGGGCACTCACTGAATGGAATTTACCAGGCATCCTCAAGAGGGATATGAAGCTTTTGAAATTCTTGATAGCGTGTGACTTTTATTTGAATATGTCAAAAAATCATCAAATATTTTTATTGAATTTACACGCTGTGGTAGAATTGCTTCTCATGTACTGCCATTATTGCAACAATTTCTGGTGACATTTGGAAACCGCTCTCATGATAATTTTATGAGATCTTAGATGGAAATTTTTCTTTCACCTGGAAGGTTTAATAGCTTGCTTGCGCTGAAAGTTTTCCTGTCTGCGGTTTTATAATGTAGCCGGTGTAAATTTGCGATGAAAGTCAAATTTTACTTCTTAGTCATTATTGATATAATGAAATGACTTGAGCAGGCTATGTAATATGACAATTTGTACATGGTCAAAGTTTACATACTCTGTTTCATTCCAATATGTACAATATGTATGTAGGTAGAATAAATTATTAAAATAATAATTATGGGTAATGACTCTGCTTCGAAGAAAATATGTTACTGGCTTACGGGTATACAGTATCAATTCTGATGTTAAGGTCACAAATCTCCTACAGTGCAAAGTCAAACTGTAATTTTTTAGGTATTTGCTAGTATTTTCATTTTGCCTGTAAATGCTGTATCGTATTCTGCTTCCAAAAATCATGTTGAGATACCTGGTGTTCAGTTGTCAATTGCAAATCATCAATTGCAAAATACCTGGTGTTCAATTGTCAATACTTTTCAATATCATGACTTGCAAATACCAGATGTTCAATTGTCAATATTGTCAATACAACCTGTAAAATGTATGCAATGCTATGTTATTGTTGTAAAGTGAATTTTAGTCTGGCCTAGAATTCATTGAAGAACAATAATTTTGCATATATGTACAATTCATTGTAATACAAGGCGGACACTCTGTATTACAATATACTATACTCTTTGGAGGAGATTTAAGAATAAGGAAATTTATTCTGTGTATACCGATAGAACAAATATTCTACAAGTAAGAATCATCAAAAGAAACAATATTGCTCCACTTAGCTGTTGCATGTTACAGTCTTCCCCTCATGTCTATATATTGGCCCAACCACATTTGTGAAAACTATGGAGTTCAACAAAATCACAGTTAGTAATATGGGTTGTATGATGTCATCATCTCTGAACTCCCTATCATACACTTGTGCACTTGGCATTCATGTTTTACAGTGGTTTGTGTTGGATGGTTGGCAATACATGAACTACTATAGTCATACTGTCTAAAATGAAGAGTTGCCAATACTGTCAGGTGTAATTATCGTTCAGACGGTAATATCACTTGATAAGAAAGAACTTAACTCTGTGAAGGTTGAAAGATTGTCCAGAAGGAGGTCACATGTAGTCAAAACAACAACACACGTCAACACACATCGTGCAAACTGTCCAGAACACATAGCAAGCGTTGTTTGGGCAGATCTAGTGTTGTTGTTTAGACCATGTCTGACCTCCTTCCAGGCAGTGTTTCAACTTTCACATGGTTGAAGTCTTTATGATCGACTGATATTACTGCTTGATGATAGTTACATTTTCACCAGACAGTGTTGGCAACTTCTCAATATAGACAGTATGTCTAGTTCCTCTATTGCCAGTGGCGCAACACAAACCACTGTACAGCTGGCCTGCTAGCGTAGACACCTGGCATGCAGTGATAAAATAGGATATTTGCTTTCGGTGAGTCAGCATAGCTCATCAGAGTTGTTTCACTTTCAGCAATGAACAAGAACCTTGACTGACAGGGAATAAA
The DNA here is from genome assembly GCF_041260155.1 of Ptychodera flava. Taxonomy (NCBI): domain Eukaryota; kingdom Metazoa; phylum Hemichordata; class Enteropneusta; family Ptychoderidae; genus Ptychodera; species Ptychodera flava. Next base: position 15,088,944 of record NC_091937.1, read on the forward strand.
ATGACATTATATTACCATGCCCTGCCTGTCGCATTTTGATTGGTCGAGCTGAACCACGTGACTGACCACAAATACACAGTAATGGTCTGTTTACATGCCCGTGAATATGAATAATAAGATTAACAACTCAAAGTATCGTAACTTTACAGCTGAAACGTAAATCAAAATCAATCACAAAATAAAATAGAGCACTTGTAGGTCAAGTTGAGATACTTTTTTCTGAAAACATCCCCGGATTTGCCAATTTTTTACAGCGCGCGTGACAGTGCGTCGCGTATTGCTCAGTTTCCGGGGCCCAGTTGTCGTTCGCTCCTGAAATTTTCGGAAATTTTGATGGTTTTCTCGGGTTCACTGATAACATAATGGAAATAACAGACTCCGCTCTGACCATTAACGTCTATTTGTGGGCGCGGGCTCGAGGAAAGCCAAATTAACGGGCTCGGCAAGCCTCGCCCGTTAATTTTTGGCTTTCCTCTCGCCCTTGCCCACAAATAAACGTTAATGGTCAGCGCGTCGCCCGTTATTTCTATATTAAATGATTCAACACTCAAAGGATGATTGATTGATTGCAAAATGAATTAATGGTCATGACCATTAATTCATTCTAGTGAAGGTTTCATGTATCGTGTCTAAAACCTGAGGTCGAATATATGCATGGTCACCCATTCATTTAGTATCTTCAACATGTCAAATAATATAAGTTGTATCTCGTATCAAACAAAATTCATGAAAAATGGCCGACTTTGTCCCTTTAACCCTATAATATACGTTATTTAGCCAGACAGTATCGCTTCCCCATGTGCCGAGTCAGTTAAAAGCAGTATTGAGCCAAATCTGTATGTGTGTTCACCCATTTGGCATGGTATGTGTCGCAGGTTTGGGCACTAGAATCGTGCTATCTAGGTATTCAGGGGTTTTCAAGTTTTTGTTAAAAAATGTTAACCAACTGGACCTGATGGTGACATATGAACTTGGCATGATAAAGGTTAAAATTCTGAATCTTGCTTGAACAAATTTTCACATCGAGAGTGCGACCATGCTTTGAATTTTGTTAAAATGTAGGTAATCAGCGAAACTTGTGATCAATTAATCTCTTCAGATGAAAAGACAACGCGCCATGATGACATAGTTGACTGGATGATCAATGTGCATGGCACCTCATGTAATATTTATTAAACCATTATTTATTATGCTGTTTTGATATGTGTGGGTCTGGGAACGTATAAATTGATGGCCTTCCATTAGATGCATGAAGCAGGAAGCAGGACAACCTTGCAAAATTCTTGTCGAAAAGTTCTTTGCCTGAAGTCAGAAAAACGAACTTGAGTCCATAGCTTAGATATACAATAGGTAACTGGAGAGAGATGTGAAAAAAACAGGCAAAGCAAGGACAGTGAAATTTTAACCCATAGAATTTCAGCACTTTTCCTAATGCAGAACAAGACACATACTGGAAGTTGAAAACACTTGGGCCTTGGTATCTGTATACATTGACACTATGGTTTATGATGTCCAAAGATCTATGATGTATTTCTTGTCCATGATGGTTTTCTTTATGATGAGAGCTTCTGCAGGTACATAAAAAGCATACATGTATTTTAGCACACTTGAAAGTGATGACAAAATTGACATTGGTGTGCTCTCTCCCTCTATCTCTCTCTCTCTCATTCATATATATATATATATATATATATATATATATATATATATATATATATATATATATATATATTATATATATATATATATATATATTATATATATATATATATATAGATACATTCCTCTTAGATATATATACAATGTGTGTGTGTGTGTGTTGTGTGTGTGTGTGTGTATATTATATATATATATATATATATATATATATGATTTTTGCATATTTAATAATGCCTTTATTTCTCTGTGACATTCTATTTCAGTTGTCCGTACCTTGCAGTAAATCTCACATGGGCTATTCCTGTCATAGCTGGCTTGTTATTCTTCTTTGTGATGGCAGCATTACTACGCACCAGTTTCAGTGACCCAGGGGTCATACCCAGGGCAACGCCTGATGAAGCAGCAGATATAGAAAGACAAATAGGTGAGTGAGTCTCTGAGAGTCAAGGGATTTGGTGAGCACGTGCATGGACAACTGCTGATTGGCTGGTGATGCCATGCAAATGAGCTATTCAGTTTGATCATCCAATTAGAACAGCTTTTACAAAAGTCCAGCATAGTGGAATAGTACGGTTATATGACATGAACTGAAAATTGTAATCAGCCATTGAATTTTGGAAAGTGCATTGCTGTTGGCAGATATCAATGTTTTATATGTTTTCAGCCTTTGAACTCTGACCCCTTGTGTTCAACCTTTGAACTCTAACCCCTTGTGACAGACACAACATCATATTGGGATTTGACATTTTTAGAGAGTGTAACTCACAGATCAAATGCAAACACATCTCTGTTGAGTAAATACTTACGTATATACTATAAAGCTGTGCCCTGTAAAGTAGTTTAACCCCAGAGATTTCAAAATCTGAGAGCAAGTTTCATATCTCTGATACATACGGAAAAACACCAGGGGTATTCAAATGTCTCAAATATTTGCATATTTTGTCAATATCACATACTGTATTGAATTTCAAATGTGTAAGTCTGATCTGGGTGATCAAGTCAGTAACGCTGGATTTAGTTTCATCACTGTCAATCAAATCCCCCACATATATTTGACTTGCAATATCTCATGATCAGTTTAATCAATCAATAATGTTATAAAAGGTGATTTTCTTGCATGTAGGTGGAACAGGGATATCACGTTACGGTACATAATGTTAAATTTATTTATGATGAGATGGCGAATACAGCATTAAAAAAGTAGGTCAGAAGTTTAGGCGTAAAGGAATCTAGGGAGGTGAAAATATCCAATGCTGAAAGCGGAGTTTTAGCTTAAGCAAAGTTTATTAATGAGTATGGTTTACATATACAAATCTGGAGATATTGACCCATCATGAATTCCTGTAGCTTGAATGGTGCACTGTATAGGATAAAAAAAATTCAATCATGCAGCAGGCTTATTCTACAGTCCAAAATTGCACTTATTTTTAATAATGCCATCAAATGACAGACGGTATGCACCTGCGTCAGGTTCACATGTATGTTTCTGTGGCTGCTTTGGCAAGTAACAGCAAATTACTCACACTTGTTTGGGTGGAGCGCTTTTGGAAAATGTAGTACAGTATTATTGTCAGAGTATATCTTCAGCATACTGGAAGATCTCTGCGCCAAATTTGTCATTGTCTGAGGATGCCTATAATATTAAGGGAATATAAACACACCCCTAAGATGCTGTTGAATTTTACTCTTGCATAGTGTAGGCCCACTATTCTTAAGTCCTGACAAGTAAACAAATTTACCTCATTTATGTATTGAGATCTTTTTGCTATTAAGCTACATCGGCCCAGCATGTTACAGTATTTTTCCATTTCATTGGTAAATGTATTGTAAGAGACATCAGTGGATCAATTAATGCTGAAGTGTTCTCAGACACCCATTGCCGTTTGAGGAGCCGCAGTAATGACCGCAGTACTACAGGAGTTTCAGTGTTCTAGCATTTTACAAAGTGCGTAATGCATTTTCTTTCATTATCCAAGGTGGTCAGTAGAGAAACAAAATTCAATCAATGTAACGCATTATGAAATCCCCAGATGATCGCAACAGTACAAAGCCGAAAAACGGTAACATGTTTGCGTCAGTAATGTTTCTTTCAAAGCCACCGATAAAGGATATCCATTTTGGCTCATTACGGGTCAAAAATATGCAAGTAGTCATGTTAAACTCTTATTTGGCATTGTAACAGGACTCTGTAGATATTGAAATGTTTTGTCTCTTGCTTACAAGAACGAGGCCTGTATGTATTTCGCGAAAAACAAACTAACCATTAGGTTGGCAAGATGTGTGCTATTGATAGAACTTGACATTGCAATTTATTTAGGAATCAAACGACCTTGATTATGCAAATCATATTGTGTGTTACATCATCACAATCTGCAGTTTGGAATATACATAAGGCATGTATGCACATTTTATCAAATATTGAAAGTTATCGGTGGGGGTAATTTGGTCAGTGTTAGCAGGCAAATTAAGAAATTATACATACATACATTTTTCTAAAGAAGCCAATTTTCCATTCTATAGCATGTCGCAAACTCTGAAGTATTTCAAATGCAACGCATTGTTGAAATCCCTGTCCAGAATTGTGACAGGTGAAATGCAATTATCTACACAAAAACTGATTGCTAGGTAATTTATTTTAGCTTTCACAAATCAAGGTGACAGGTAATTGTGTATGCAATTACAGAAATGCTACGGCTGCAAACAAGGCGATCTGTCATTTTTCGAAAGACATTTCCTGTATCTGTCTATTAATCACATTTTTCTAAAAAAGGAAGTTTTAAATTCAGTTTCGAGTCAGAAACTGCTGCATGTGTATGGCCTTCTGAAGACAACAGATTTCCATCAGATTCTTCTCTGGTACATTTGTGCACTTGAATCCTATCACAGTTCTTGTCATTTTTCTAGCCAAGGCTACTGTGATTTCTGTCTTATTACCGTATGTATCTTACTTCAGGCAGAAATACAGCTTGGAAAATTCCAACTCTGAGACAGACTCAGTTGACTGGGTCAAGAATATTGACTGTTGCTATGGAAACAGACAAATAAACTTTATAGACTCGGTCGACGCCCTTCTCGATATGATGTAGTTGCCAGAGCACACTTCTGCCTTTTTGAAAACAAATCTGACAAATTTTATATGCAGACTATGAAAGGAAATATTTAAACTGTAGACAAAAATGCAGATGTTTGCAAAATACATATTAATATTAACCTACTACCCCATCCCATATTGTGTCGCTGTAACTGCAGAGAGGCAGGCAGTGGAGATATTACACTGTAGAATATATTCCGTGTATACCAGAACATTTGCAAATCATCAAGAGCTGACCTAAAGGCATACATACATACATCTACGCATTTATGTGTATTTTCAGTAAATTCTGTTTTACATTGAATTTCGAAAAACAAATAAATGGAACAGAAATCAGTTACTTTTAAAAGTACGTAGTTTCAAGTCATCTGTTCACAAACTTTCATTTTTTGCATGAAGCAAAAAGTTATCTGGCATTTGATAAAAAATTTTTTTTGCATTAGTTTATATAAAAGCTGAGTAATTTTACAAGAAATATCCTCATTTTGCTGCTTTTGATCTGGAAGCAAACTCATCTACCGTGATAGCCCACATTGGAGGCAGACACCTCGACAGCCTAGCTTACATTGCAGCAAAACTGAAGATTACTGGGCCCTTGCTTGACAATTTTCCAAATCACCATAATCCTAGGGGGGCTTAAATGCTCAATAAAGCTAAGGAGGTCCCCTCAGAAAACCCAATGTTGTCAGAATAAAGAACGGGTGTGGCGTTGTCTCTGCCCGATATGTAATGCTGAATACAAATGCCTTGCCTGCCTGTGGCTTTCGATGTGATTGTCACGACGCAATCTTGTTCATTCAAAACTTCCGTATCAATCCGATGAAATCTTTAAGAGCAAGTTCAGATGATACTGTGCAAAAGTGTAATCTCTTTGCAGAGGCAAATTATAGAGTATCAGAAAAAATCATCTCGATGTAGATTTTATCGGGAGTGGTCATATAATTTTTATGGGCATAAAAGTGCTCTGTTCAACAGGGCACAATGTAAAGCAGCCTACAACGCAACACATAGTAAAGAAATATTAAGCGCAAACCGCAATATATCTATCTATTTAGAGTATTACATTTATGTGGAGTTTGTCGCATTATTTTGTGTGTATTTTTATCTCATTGAGCATATCAGTGCGTGTTTTATATTAGGCCCACAACCATTTTATGGCTGCAATATTTATCATTTGCCCATTAATATCACAAAATCCAGATGTCCATGTTTTACATCTGAAAGAGGCAGGTGGGCAATATTTTCTAGGGTTGGATCTGAAAATTTCATATTTCTATTGCATGTGCCAAAATGCATGTACAATAAATTTTTCTTTATTACTCAGTAATGAAATTAATGACATCAATCATCATACACAGACATACATACAACAAACATGTCCACAGGGCACTTGTTTTATGCCAAAATATATTCTCCATTGATTATGTATCACCTGTTGATTTGCATATTCAAAGAGTGCTTCCTCATTAATAAATGTGCAATAATAATATTAAAGGTATACAGTCACCTGTAATCTAAATATGCCCATATATGGTCAAAGGGGAGTTCCTCGGTATTCAAAATGCCCATATGAGGGCACTGTTTTAAAAAAGCGGCCACCCGCTTAAAATCTGTGATTGGTTAGATTTTCTCTTTCCATGGTAACTGTGGCAAAATTGGAACAGGTGACAGTATACCTTTACAGGGCTCGAAATTAGCGGTAGTCCCGCGTCCACAGACTACCAACTTTTCCCTGGGGCTACCAAAACGAATGAAATGGTAGCCCACACGGACTACCAAAGCCTGGGACATGAAATCACTTAGTGGGCGACATGATGTTGATCGCTGTGAGATGACCGACGCTCATACAGTCAACCAAACTGGACACAGAAAGGCCAGACTAACTTTTTTGTGCAAATTAAAAGGCGACAGTGCAGTCTAAATTTGTTGCGACAAACTTTCAATAAAATATCATTATCTGAACTGATGTACCTGGATGACAGGTTCGGTAAATGATGGCCAATGAAAATTCATTTTTATAGTTATTTAATCACATTGTATCAATCACAATTAAACACAAAATTATTCAAACTGCAAAGAAAAGCTGTCGGGCCATCCACAAATTACGCTTTCCGAAGTGTACAAGATCATCCCATGATAGTGTACTATGGTGGAGAAATACACCAAAAATTGCCACGAAAGTATTCGGAACATGACTGTACCAAGTTGTCATCCTGAAATTCATAGCCAACCTATTTTTAGCCATGTTACGTTTACACGTGCTGAATGAAAAGTCGTCATGGCAAACATCAAAAATTGCATATAAGCTCTGCGTACGTGTGAATAGGTCGTCTAACTTTGAGGCGTCGCCGTTGTCCAGTACACATGCTATAACGTTCTCCTAAGGCTGTTTTCTGCAGGTATTGATGTCAAATGACTAGAAAATTCACTTCCTGGATAGAATCATGCGAATAAACTTTTCATTGTCTAAATATAAATAAAAATATCATTCACAAAAAATCTCTTCATTCATGCATGGGCTACCAGACCTTGTCACTGGGCTACCAACTTCAGAAAATGGTAGCCCAATGGGACTACCAGGGAAAAAAGTTAATTTCGAGCCCTGTTTTAAGGTAGAATGTGCTATGGGGATAGATATTCAGACTCAAATTTTTGACAATTCTTTTCTGATATACTACTGTGGCAGCTCATTTATCAAAGCTTTTGGAGTTAGAAAAAATTTTCAGTCTTCCGTATAGAGTTTACACAGGAATGACGGCCATTTTGAATTTCAAATATCGGTAAATGTCAGGTAATTCATTTCTTTAGCTCCAAACTTTGCACACTGTGACCTCTGATCATTATTGTAGATTTGGTAAGAGAATGGTTGAAAGTTTCAGGAAAGTTTGAGCAAAAGTTTGAGTCTTTCACTTTCAAGGTGCATACTGTACCCTAAGGAATCTAGGCACTAAATTTTGCTGTTGGTTGCTACTGTTGTTATTGTTGAAGAAATATGTAAACTTACTCCTTGGATAAAGGTCAACAGGCATATTATTCTATTGTGTCAAAGTGATAATAAAGTGATAACAATGTCTGTGTGTATTCCGTACAGTAACGCCTTGTTCCGTTCGCTCCTAATCCACAATATCAGGATGTACGCTGGGAATACAGGATCCAGGGTGTGATGGTGTTGTAAGTCCCAGTTGGTCTTGTATTGTGTCAAATATGGCAGACTATCCCCAGGACAGATTTTTTCTCTGAAAATCTTAGCTTTGTTTGCTGACAACAGCTTTTATGGACTCATTTGAAACCTGTAGAGAAAGAGAAAATATACCCCAGCGTTGTTTACATCCATTGAAATCAAAATGTATCTTTTCATGGAGTGATGTGAAATCCAGAATGGCAGCCATTTTGAATTTCACACGTTTTTAAATTTGATATAATTTGCTTTTAAGAATCAAGCAATTTCTGTGGTGATTCCTAGGTACTTCTTCTTCATGAGACCAGATCATCAAAGAAAATAGTATGAAACTTTTACCCTGGAGCAAAGAATGAACAGGTCATTTTGATTTGAAAATTGCCCTGTAATAAAACAGCATAAACAAGAAGCAGTGATCCAGTATATTTACATTTATTGTACACAAGTATGACACATGGTTGTATACAAAACAGCTGCTGGAGGTTTTGCAATAGCTCATACGGTAGTATATGCCATGACAGTGAAAGATTTCAACTTTTGCTGTACTTTTACGCTCACCAAATTAAGAATAAAGATCATGGTCCACCATGCAAATTTTAGTAGCAGAGAAACAAATTACCTCAAATTACCGGTATTTGAAATTCAAAATGGCCGCCATCCCTGTGTTAACTCAATGGGGAAAAATGAACTTTTTCATTTTCGAAAAAACAAGCCTATGAAAATTTTTCTGACACAAAGAGCTTTTAAATGAGTCCCCACAAGTGGTAGACCAGAAATGTATTGAAAAAATATCCCGAATTTTGTCCCCAGGTGCATCCTACCGTAATACATTTTTTATGTACATACATGTAGTACACTGTTTAATTATTAATATTTTTTCTTCCTCCACAGAGGTACCAAATCCAAACAACCCAACATACAGACCACCACCAAGGGTGAAAGAAGTTACCATAAATGGACAAGTTGTCAAACTTAAATACTGTTTTACGTGCAAGATATTTCGACCGCCCAGGGCGTCGCACTGCAGCATATGCGATAACTGTGTTGGTGAGTTCTGTGTTCAGTAAATGCAAGTGCTAATTTTAATGATTGTGAAAGTTGCACCCACAAGTCTTCATGTGATCAACACCATACCACTACCTCCGTTGACTTTACTTTCCTCAGTCTTGGATAGTCATAGCTGATACAATTCAAGCTCCCAGAGATACTTAACAGTACCACCCGAGCTTTAGGTAAAGCCCACTGCATCCCTCCCATGCTCCCATTTGCCACCTTGACCCTGGATGGGAAAGGTTCTCAAAACCCAAGTTTCCTATGCAATTACCAGGCTTCCCATGTTCAGACCGACCTGAGACTTTCAACCCGAGCTCCTAGTCGTCCAGTGATTAGGTTTTTAGCTTTAAGCGCGGACACAGCCATTCATTGTCTATATCCAGCTGTCCCATCACAAATGTCACAAACTGAATGTATGGTCAGATGCTGTATCCTGTGTCATGAATTCATTATTCATATACCGTTTATTTATTATCACCAAAGCTACGATATTTTTAGCCACTACAATCAATCATAGTGTGCTGGGTGCTCTCACTCATCAACAGGACGGTTTGTAAAATGGCATCAGTGTTCTGTTATTAATATGCAGAAGTAAATATTTGTCCACAATTTTAGATTACATTTTTTGGAAATTATTTGTTCAAGAATGACAAATATACAACTTAATATCGGTGACTGCTATTGTTACAATGAACACTAAATGACATATTGACGGGTTAGACCACAAGCTGCAACAACTGCCCTGCATGCATGCAACAGTGACAAAATTTGTCCACATTTCAAGCAGCAGTGCCCTACGTCGTACACATGTACACATAGCTGTAATTCAAGTAACAAATGTGTGTGACCAGGAAAAGCGCTATTCGATCAACACTTTGCATGTATAGGGATATTTTTGTCTTTCAAACGTCAGAAAATTTAGGATATAGTCACAACAGTCTAAGAAAACACCTTTGCAGTGTTTTTATACAGTGGCAATTTTTGTTATACTCTATTTCATAATGTCAATAATAACTACATTGAGTGTTGACAAAATTGGACAGTTACAGTGTCAGCTCTCTAATCAAAGGGCGTCTGTTGACACTATAGGACAGTCTTCCTCCCACCCACTAAGCAGTCTATTTTTTCCTTTATGAAATTCCAGCCTTTCCTTTTGAAATCCTTCAATGCCACCCATGTTAAAAACAGAAAGAGTTCAAGTTTACAAATAGCACATAACCCACCAAAAACAAGCCATGATACAAGTACTGAAATAAATAGTAGTGACTGATAACCAGTGGCCAAAGTCAAACAAATTTAAGTGAAGGAAAAAAAAATTTGATGCACATTTAATTACGCGTACTGACAGGGAAATGTCAAGTAATGGTACTGACTATTTAGTGTGTTCTCATAGTTGTACTTGTACTCAAACACTTTTAGGATTAGTTTATGGTAGTTCCGCCTCAAAAATGAAAGACTTAAAAGTTAAGCTTTTGCTCACAAGTTTCCTCAAGCAAACTTTCAATCATTCTCTTTCAAAATCAAGAATAAAAATCAGGGGTCAACACACAAATTTTGATACTAGAGAAACAAATTACCCAACATTTACCGATTTTGAAATTCAAAATGGCAGCAATCCCTGTGTTGACTTTATGGGGGAAAATGAAATTCCTGATTTCACAAGACTACATATACATCTGTTAAAATTTCATTTATTTACTTATAAGCTTCAAAATGAGCAACCACAAGTGGTAGACCGAAAAGAACGTTGTCGAAGTTTGAGAGTCTGTGTATTTGTTCTACCTTAAGACCTCAGTCAACACAACTGAAGCATGCAGTGACAATGTTGTCAAGCACATAGAGCCTTTAGAGAGGCATATATACCTGGACTCTCCACTCTTATTTGATTGTTTATATACAATACTGGTATCAGGACTGCTCTTTAATATACCGTACTCATCCAAGTATAAGCCCCTACTCGTGTATAAGCCCCCCTACTGATTTCAGAGGATTTTAGAAAATACATTACATCCGTGTACATGTATAAGCCCTCACCCTAGTGTAACTCAAAGACAGAAAGGTTAGGAGAGCATATTTGGTCGTTAAACTTGGTAAAATTACTTTTAGATTAAAGTATATGATTTTCGGAAGTGGAGTCTAAGAATGTTTGTGTGATATCCTTCTGTTCCTGTGAGAATTGTTTTACCTTATTGCATTGTTTCTCTTATTTGTTCACAGAGAGGTTTGACCACCACTGTCCATGGGTTGGCAACTGTGTCGGGAAAAGAAACTACAGATATTTTTACCTCTTTATACTATCACTAGCGTTCCTCTGTGTTTTTGTATTTGCCTGTGTTATAACCCACCTTATCCTCAGTAAGTATTCTTTTACTGATTTGCAATATTTCCCAATAAAAATCAACTTGGCTGAATTCTGTGTTTCATAGAACACCAACACACCCACTGAAAGGCGCCAGGAGTATACCGGGAACTGAAATTACATCAGTACAACTACATAACAATAATGACTAAAGCTGTTGAATTATTATCATGAAGTATGCATCGAAATGCACGAAGCACTATGCAATTAGCATACATTAATATGCAAATTGTTATATATTTATGTTCTTAGATCATGCATTGAATAATGGTGTACTGATAACACAGACACCCCCCCTCCCACCTGGGTAACTGCCCCCGCCCAACATATTTAATCACTTCTGACGAATATCAAAAGATGTTAACATAAATAGAACAAAATGTTATCTAACAATTCATGATGAAATTTCTTCCTGTTGTGCATTATGTACTGGTGTACAAGGTGGTACTGCGATCCAGACCTACGTGTATCAGTGATTTACATGATTGTATAAATGTCAATGTCGCATTGTTATTTTCTCTGCCCATTAGTGTGTATCTTAATCATATCTGTTTTTTCAATCTTCCTCTTTTTTTCTATCTATTTTTTTTCAGGAACAAATGAGCTTGGTAGTTTTTTGGAAGCCATGAAGGCAACGCCTGCCAGATATCCTTTTATGAACTGTTTGTGATTTGTAACGTGAATTTTGGTCTTTTTGCTGATACATGTATATGTATTTCACCCGCCCCTGGCCAGACTGTGGTTCAACCTCATTGCTTTCAATGTTGTGGATTGCCACATTGTAAGAGGGGGGTGAGAGGGTTAAAATATTTGTGAGGCTTGTATACACATATGTACTTGTACATGTATGTGTGTGGGTACGCATGTGTGTGCCCATATGTGTGTTTGATGTCTTGAAATCTGTATGATGGCCAGTGATAATATTACCGATATTTTCACTGTGAAATTATTTGCTTCGATGCCGTCATTGATGCTTGCCTGGAAAAAATACACAGAATTTTTTTCTGTAATCTGGTGCTCTTCAAAATGCACAAGTTCTAAACCACTTTTTGCAAATATTAACTGTTCAACCGAACTAGCCAAAGTGTTAAAATACCAGAGTGAGAGTCAGCACTATTTAACCAAGCCAAGTTGTAACACAGTCCCCTAATAAAAATAAAAGTGTGTGCCCACACATTCCAGCAAAACTGACGAAGACTGGACCCACATTAAACTTTACAAATCAACATAATCTAGGGGGCCCAGTTGCTTCACAAAGCTATGAAAGGCCCCCTAAGATAATCCCGCTGTTGTCTTGTTTGAAGTTGGACCCAGTTTAAATAAGGTTCATCCACAAAGCGTAAATACTAAAAGAAAGATGACAGTGTGGAAATTTTAACATTCACATATTAACTCACTGGTTTCTTTTCTGTTCACATTTCTCTATGCCACTGATCAGTGTTTTTGCGAGCAAATTGAAAAAAATGTCGTCTGAACTTTTGCTGTTTGTATGTAACCTATTGCGTAAAAGTCCTTAGATTTTCAGCATGCTTGAAATTCACAATGTTTACCCCTCTTTGTAAAGCATGCATGCACGGCTGCATGTAGACTAACACGAACATGCAACACACACTGACTTAGTCATCTCATGTTCACGTGTATTGCACCTGTTGGTCTTGAAAATGGAAGAAAAGCTAAACAACTTGTTCAAAATACCCCCCAAAATAATTTTAAGACATGGTTTTGCTGATAAAATGGCAAATGTTTTAATGTTTGAAATTACCTTTAAGATTAGGATCTCCACATTCAAGTGATGTTAGTTGCAGTTTTGTTTGCTTTTATCTCACCTACATTAAACAGAAATTAAAGTCAAATAAAAAGTATACCAAAAGTGAGGAGATGAAGTTTGCTATGCATCCATGCCACAGAAACAATAAAATGCAAAGGTCATTTTACGGTGACAGTTTTGTAGATTTTGTTAGGCTGGAAAATGAGAGACTTCAACCTTTGCTCTAACTTTTCTCAATCAAAGTTTAAACCGTTCTTGTCACCAAATCAAGAATGAAAATCAGGGGTCACCGTGCAAAGTTTGGCACTAGAGAAACAAATTACAAAATTTGAAATTCAAAACAGCTTCCATCCCTGTGTTAACTCTATGGGGAAAAGTAGAATTTTCGATATTTTGAAAAAGTGAGACCGTGATAATTTTACTCACAGAGATTTGAAATGAACACCCACAAGTGGTGGATCAGAAAAGAATTGTTAAAATTTGAGAGCTCGAATATCTGTTCCCGATGCATATTCGGGGTTACCGGTAACCACTGATTGATTAGCTTTCTCGTGATAATTAATCTAAGTGCTAACAATGCCAGCAAAAACTTTGCATTGTAAGGTACTCGATAAGTTTAAGCTACTCCACAAAATGTTTGAATTTTTGAACACTCCTGCAGCTGATATATGTCACACACATCGGACACTGCACTGGGACAACCACCTGTACTGTACACGACACATTAGCGCAGTGCATGAACACAAATCAACTGTATCTCCAACGTTTCTAAGCATTTTATTTTACAATGCATCTTATAACACCTGCGCATGCTGTAAAGATATTATCCAAGATATTCAGTTTTCTCTTTATCCCTTTCTCTCTTCTTTCTCTCTGTAGTCAATGTTTAAAGGTACACTGTCACCTGTAATCTAAATATGCCCATATATAGCCCCTTGGTATTCAAAATTCCCATGCGAGGGCGCTGTTTTAAAAAGCGGCCATCTGCTTAAAATCTGTGATTGGTTAGATTTTATCTTTCCATGGTAACTGTGGCAAAATTGGAACAGGTGACAGTAGACCTTTAATGTACAAACTTTCCATAATTTATTTTCATAGCGTCTTCCTTAACTTTTAGTTCACTATTATAGAGATTTTTGTCTGTTTCTTCTCAATCTGGTCAATCTTAGCATTAGCTGGCTTTCACACCTATCTCACAGCCACCAGCTTAACTACAAACGAAGATGTGAGTGCTTCTTTTTTTCCGTTCAGATCAAACATTTTTTTTCCCTTTTGCAGGTGTCTCTGTACACATCCATTTCCACTACTTCAGAAAATACTTTTTTTTATTATAAGTTCAAAGGTCATATTGAAAGAAAGCTTTTTTTTTGCATTATTTTGCATGTTGAAGCATGGTGAAATATTTTTTTTTTGTTTTATATATCTGGTGTTTTTGGTAATTATACAACATGTATATTGTTTTCTTGGGTATAATATACCACCAAAAATTTAAGAGAAGTGGTTTTGGTCTTATGAGAAGGGTACTATGTGTACCTGAAAATGCGGGTATTTGAGTGTTGTCTACACTTGCCTTTCATCACCAGTGCCATCATGGAGAGAACTCCGCAGAAAAAATCCATTTGTTGACAAATTTTGTTAATTCTTTGGAATTGTCAGATTGTTTAAAGTAGTCTGACACTAAACCTTTACAGATATACATTGGGTATCGTCAAGTTCACCCAATCACAACCAAATCCTGGGACGACCCTCTCTGTGTTTCTATTGCAAAGCTGGACCACCTCACTTTGAAGTGGGTGTGAAAGGGTCAAACCATGCTGGACTTGAAAACATTGCATGAATGCATTGGTCATGAAGGGAATAAAAGTGTATAATGTAGTGTGTTCTATTCTAGGAGCAGGCTAATCACATACATTATGACATGTAACATTTATCCAAACTGACAATATCAGGAACAATCTGACACAGGGAGGGGTTGTCAGTTGAATTAGAAACAATGCTTTGTTGAGGGAAAGCTGTTAATACTTTGAGTGCTGTAATTTTCCCACCAAAAATTTTAGTGCAACATTTTACTAATTTTACTAATTTTACTAATTTTTTTTGCATTATTTTGCATGTTGAAGCATGGTGAAATATTTTTTTATTATGTAATACTTTCATAATTTTGGACCAAACGGATATCATTTTTCATTCGCTACAGCTTCTGATCAAAGTTTTTGGGGAAACCTGAAAAAAATTGACTGGGTTATATTTTATAGAGATGACAAAATTGACTTGGGCACTCAAAGGGTTAATGAGTACGTAGGGGATGATTTGGTACTTTTTCAACTTGAACTACGGAAACAGACCTGAATTTTCCATTTCTTGAAACATTGCATGTGCATTGCAGGTATCACCGACATGCGTCACACGGCTCAGTTTCAAGATTGATTTCTCATTTCAAATAACAGTTTTCTATTTACTGTATGTTATGGTAGTGCCTTTTTTGGTAGTAATTCACGTTTAATAATGATCTTGAACCAAAGTTCTACAGCAAGATAACCTGTCCTTCCTGAAAAGAAAAAAAAACACTGCAATTCTTATGTGTGTATTTGTCACTGAAATGCTTCCATTTGCTGATTAACTGCTTCGCTATGCTGTAATATCTTTCTCTCATATCAGCATACTTATACAGGCACTTTTCCAGTAACAAACATTCACCCATACGCTCCTACAGAATTAAACATTTGCATTAAAAACAGAAGTCACACCACCATCACCCAAGAGAAGAAAATAGTTCTTGCCGAATGCAGATAATGGACATCAAACTGGCAGAACCAGAAAAAAAAATTACTTTTCAAAAAACGTGAAAATTTGACAAGTATTTGTTCATTGGAATTTTGAAACTGGCAAATTTACTTCCTTAAAAAATTCTGAGCAGTTCAACTGTACAGTGAATCAGTTGACCAGAGTTTAAAGGTTAGTGGATCAAAGGTCACAGAGGTCATATGATGGCACAGGCTTCTTGAAAATTACTGAAACATTAGGTTTTGTCCATTGATGCAGAGACAAGAGCTAATTTCTTCCTCTGTGTTTTTGTCTCCTCTTCCACCAATATTACCGAACATAACTTTTGCACATCCACACAACATGCTGTGTTACTTACCAAGTCCGTCACAAATGGCTGCTTTTCCTTGACTAAGCTGTGTTGTACTATCTTGGAGGCAGTAGTGTGTTTTGTGTCCATCTGGTCCATTCTAGGCCTTGCTGGATTTCACACATACCTCATTACTTCTAACCAAACCACAAACGAAGATGTAAGTGACCATTTCAAGCTGTTTTGTTCATTAAAAGTCTCCGCATCCTATTAAATAAACCCTTTCTAGGTCACTGTCTTTGACGCACTGAATGTCTTTGTGTCGCATCTTTTGATTGGATGGTTGGGAGTCTCATTGAGAAAATTTCTTCTCAACAACAGGGGATTAAAAATACTGCTGTAAAAAATCTTAACAGATTCACGCATAATTCTTTAATTTTTAAAACATTTTTTTGTATCAACCAATTTTTCACATTCGTGTTCAGGACTGCATGTTACCGAAAAATTGACTTTATCCAGTCAAATATCTGGTGTTCATGGATCTTTGGCTGTCATCATTTGCCTGCATGGGGCTTACACATTCTATGAAAGCATGTTCTAAATCTAAACTACACTTTGTAGTGTTGCCTCATCTATCATTCTGCATGCAATGTGGAAGAATGATATTTGCATCAAAATCAAAACTTTACCATTTTAGGTGAACTGCCTGCACATTTGAAAAACTTCTAAGTTTTGCAAACAGGGTGCAAGATTTGTATTTTTGATATCATTATCTTCCTGGAAAATATTTACATGAAACTAGTTGTTACTCATTATAAACCTCCCCTCCATCCACTTCAACTGTTGTGGCTTCCAGTCATGATAATGTACTTACCACCGTCATTGGTACATTGGTGATATGACATGTTTGGTCACACTTTCATTAGTACATATCATGGATCAGGCAAATGCACAAAAAGAAAAAGACACAGGGATGTAATATTTTGCATTCAGAATGTAATTTTATCGCATCCTTCAATTTAAGGAGACCCAAATCAGCAAAATTTCTTGTTTTCTAGCTTTAGTCCGTACTTTGACCACTGCAAATTTTTGGTAAGAGCGTCGCAAAGTTGGACATACACGCTGAAGTCATCCTGCATATCCATAAGATGTCTGTACAATTTTGAAGTCAAGTCCTGTCGCCCACTATACCATGTACCAGAACTGCATGGCCAGCCCCTTGGCAATAAGAGAAAATTAGAATTTTGAATCCGGTTGCAAAACAGCTGAAAATCAATAAAATTTGCAGGGAGTCATGAAAGGGGTGTTACTTTTGGGTCGATGAATCCTCAAATTAAACAGTGTATCTGCCCACTATAGTGAGGATTTTTAGGGTATTTCTAGTGTGGAAAAGTTGTCCAAATCTTTGAATTATAAGATCAGAGCACAAATGTACTGCCAAACTAATAGTATAGGAAACACAGCTCTTTAAATGCAAGTAGTTTAGACTTTTGAAAGCTTTTGAAAACAAATTCTCTGACTCAAGCATTTTAACAGCCACCTCTATCAAAGCCAAAATCAAGTGCACTATTTCTGTCTTCACATCTGAACCTTTGCAGAACTTCATCTCTCCACCTTCAGCTTCTAGAACTAGTAATAAAAGCACTTTCTGTCTCTTTTGTAATCATCCACAGTGTCACCAGTGTCTCAAAATCCCAACGCAATGCATGTGTCGTGTTCAGCAGTTTGAACCAAAAACAAAATTTTATTTACTCTCAGAATATGTACGCATATGAAGAGAGTGTGTTGTAAGGTTAGAAAACTTGAAATCGTGTATGCGTGATTTTTTTTGCATGTGAAATTTTTTTGTTGGTTTCCTTGACGATCTGTGCACTGTTATCAATGGTGTTGTGGCAGTGTTCTCCTTCATGGCTGTTATAGGGTTGGTCGGGTACCACTCTTATCTTATCTGTTCCAACAGCACCACAAACGAGGAAGTAAGTTCACGTCAAGGGGGAAACGGCAATACAAAATTTAGCTGGACGGAAAAAAATTTTTTATCCTCTGCCCTTCCTTTTCAGCCACACGTAAAAATCTCATCATCACCACCACATCATGTTTATTGTTTGAAGCAATTTGATTGGATCAGCACAGTGATGAATATGCATGAATGCCCAAATTTGGGCACAAGAGAGTCATTCAATAGATAACAACAGTGCCTCATTTAAAAAGTAGCACGGTCATTTTGCATGCATGGTATTGATAGGCTCACCATGAGTGGAACACAAAATTGCATGTGTAAATTAGCCAAGTAATTAAAAAACACCTGGAGATGATGTATATCAAAATGTTTCAACGACAACCTATCTCTCAGAGCTGCAGAAGAAAGGGTTTTATAGAGTGTAAAGTGCACCCTTCTAAAAGTTTGACCAGAGATGAAGATGGGAGTGAGACCAATATTTTGAGCAAGAGATGGGTGGAGGAGGGGGGAGGGGGAATCACACATACTCTAAAGAGTATGGGACTTGGTGAAAAAAGCCATTTTCCAGGATGCTTGCTCTTAATTGTGGATTTAGCCTGATTTTATGAACAACCAGTGGGATGAGAACCTGATGCCTGTCACTTTATAGAAAGCAGGCCAGAAGGATGGACTTTTTTCACTGAAACTTTAACAGAAAATATCAATTGACTACTGTAATAAGTCACTTCTCTTTTGTGCTGTCATAGTGTCATATATTATCTCTTTCATCCAAACCATCAATAGTCGTCCCAAATAGCATTTAATGTATCTGTGCATGTTAGCACAAGTATTAAAGGATCATATATGCTGTCAAAGATGAGCTTATAGTCGTGATGCAAAATATGCAAGGAAGTGCCAACTTCCATTTTGGTTATAAGGAAGAGGACAAGGGGTGGTTTTAAGGAATGGAAAGCAGAAAAAAACCAATTCATAGTTTTGTAGGATTTTAGTTGTTCTTCTTCTTGGCACTGCAAACAGTTTTATGCCTTTTTTGACAATAAAAAATTCACCATCATTGCCAGAGCCCATTTAGTAGCTCCTTTGTAGCAAGTGCAGTAGCCTCTGATGGGTAGTTTCTGTCTCATGTATCATGCTTTCCCTTTTGCTCGGCTGGCGGCCACGGCAGCCTGTTGGCTTGGAGGCTGCATGCACATTACACACTTTGTCTATTTGACCTCAGAGAAGGCTCAACTCTCGGTTTTACAAAACAACCCATGTGCCAACAGCAGCGTGTCAGAATATATGCTGTAACGTGCTTTTGACATTCAGAGAATGTCTTTGAAAAAAAAAATGAAACCTTTTGTCATCTTGATTTGCAGATCAAAGGATCGTGGTCGTCCAAGCGGGGAGAAAACAATTACAATCCATACAGTTATGGTTCTATATGCAACAATTGTTGTGCAGTCTTATGCGGGCCCACACATGTCAGGTCAGTAACTTGTCAAACATATCATGAAAAAATCGAGTTGGCAGATGGCAGATGTTTTATTGTGAACTAGCTCAGTGCAATGCTGGACGGTGAATGCAATATGTTGCCAATGCAGTATGCAAATCAGACGGAATACGTAACAAATCCGTGTATTAACAGTATGGAAGAATGTATCCCGGCATAGACACTGAAACAGATGGATGTTTTGCCCTAGCTAACATTATCAATTATCGTGTAATTCTCATTGGTGTACAGAATGCTCAGCCCTGTATGTACTCGGTAAATGAGCAACATTCACCACTGCTTCTGTTGTATTTTAAACACACCCTTACCAAAAAAAAATAAAAACAACAAAATGGATTCCATGGCACTGAAGTTGATGTGAATGTGGTATTTTCTGCATTCTTTGTAATATGTGACCACATTTTGAAAATAGAGGGGAATTTAAAACACTATTTCAACTAACTATTCTAGTCCAGTATTCTCAACAGCATGGAAAAAAACAGAGGGGCAGTCAATTTACATAACAATACATCATTTGCATATTCCTTTGTTGTGAAAATGTATTCTTTTGAATTGTATATAAACATATGAACAGATTGCTCCAAAAACAGAGGGCTGGCCCATTCCTCAAATCCCTTTCTGCAGAAATCTGCAGCCTGTTAGAAGTGACCGTTGTTGTAGTAAAGGCAGTAGAAGAGCTGTTTTGGTGAACGGGTAGCATTCTGTCAGAAAATTGCATGATGTTTTGATGTCAACAATCAACAATGAGATTCAGCTCATGGGCCTCTAACCATGCTGCAAGAAAAAAACTGTACAAATTCATATCACATAAAAGTTAAGAGAAACGACAATCATCCCTATAATGTTATTTTCCTTTATCTGAAATCACTGAATTCCTTCACTTATTTGTTTACATGACCAGTCTCATGGACAGAAGGGGGTTTGTACAGCCTGAAATAGTCATCCCAGACAGCACGCCAAGTTCAAGTCAACAGTCGCCACAAAATTATGGTTCGACTACCATTACAGAGCCAAGGGTAAGTGATCGTTGAACTTTGACCTCCTGTTGTCGAACAAAACGCTACCTTTGCTGTCTGCACTCAATGGGTACAAATTCTAACTGTGTTTTGTGTATACGGGTCAAAAATACATTTTGTCAAGTCTGAAATGTCTTTCTCAGTGCTTCATCCTTTATTTTACATGCTTAAGTTAATCGCAAATATTTCCTTGTTCTGTACTATTTGCAAAAATGATTCCAGTACGTTCAAATTTCAAGATTTTTTCTCGATCAATCAAATTTAGTTTTCAATACAAGTTTTCAGGATATGAGAATGTTAAAACCATGGCCATTTTCCCAACTGGACACTTCCCACCCAGATTTTATGTCAATTTTTTATGTCTCACAGTACATTACGCAGCTATCAAGTTGTGAGTTCAAGGGGTAGATTATATCATTACAGTGAGATACAAGGAATCAGAAAACAGTTTGTCCCACTTTGCAAAACATACATAAAGAGCTGATTTCAGTGAAACACCAAAACGTCAAAGTGACATCATGTCGTACCTTGCTGTGGATTCTAGGAAAGTTACTCCCCCAGATACATGTAATTACCCCCCTTGACATACCCTAATACTGCTCCCCTAGATAATTACCTCCCCTAGACACACCCTAATGCCCTCTCAAATTGTTAAGTTGGAAATGTCTGCATTTTTTAAAAGATAAAGTGATAATTGTCCCAAGACCTTCTTGTAATTGTAAAAATACAACAGTATTTTTCCAAAATGAGGAGTAATATTGAGCTCGAATTTGTAAAATGAATTTTTTTATGAACATAAAATATTTACCTTGAAAATATTTACCATGTTTCTAATGAAATATTCTATTTAATAGCTGGCACTTGAGTGTATTGTCTTTGTAATGCAAGCTTGTGCAGTCTATTAAAGGTTGAACATCAATAACATCTGAGAATTCTCTTTGTGCTTTCCAACCAACAAAGTGTGAAAATTCAGCTAGTTTATATATGCCAAGACTTTTTGTATCTGCATTGACGGGAAAACCATGATCACAATCTGTATTAGGACATTAACCTGTGCAATTCATGACTTGGATGAAGTTGTAATATTAAAATATTTTTACATACATACACATCTGATCCATTCCATATGAAAGCCTGTAGGGACATTCTGTATTCCCTGTATCAACTATAAAATGGAATTCTTTTGTATTTCACCTGCTCATCCCTACAACTTTGGTTTGGCCCATTGTTTCAAACCTGAAGTTTATCTCACAAACTTTTCCACACTCTTACCATATTATCAAAACAATTCTCAAATGTTGCGATATTGAACCTTTTATACACATATGCCTGCGTGTAAACACATTCAATTTTTGGGTGAATTTTAACTTTGATGAATTTTACACTGTACTTATTAATTGTGCATTTTTGAATTTGTGAGTACCCTACTTGTACTGTACCTGATCTTCTTTATGTTGAATTAATTTTGAGTTTTTGTTTTTTCTTTGATGCTGTGTTTTTGCATGAATGTAGGAGACAGTCAACTCACAGCATGATGAAACCTCAGCTGACTCTAATCCTTGATGTTTTAGTGTGTGTTCGTAAAAAATCCCTACCCTAGCACAGGTTAGTTTACAAAGCAGGAGCTGACTACAGTTTTTTTTCTCCTCCCCTTTCAAGTCCATGCAGTAGGTTTGAAAAATGTCATCCCAAAGATAGCTAGGGGGCCTTGATTCAGTCAGTAGTAGCCAATGAAATGGCTGGATTGGATTCAGGTACTCCTTAACTACAACAAAAATATTTTCAAGAGTCCTGATACCCCTTAACCCACCAAAATATATGCAAACTTGGGCACTCCTTAACTTGACAAATATATGCTTCATTAGTACTGATATAAAGGTACATTACAGTAATCTACTGTACTGTGTCCTTTAGAAGTTGCTATGAAAATTTCCTTTGAATGTGATTTATAGTCTCAACATTGATCTGAAAAGTGGTCAAATATCAAATATAAAAAAGAACGATTCACTTCCAGTATGCAATTATGTCAAACCGCATAGATCTTTAATTGTTGCATCAACAATAATCGGGACTGACATACACACTAGGACTGTGTATCTGCATGGACTTAAAAAAACTGTAGTCAAATCCATTGCATTTTTATGTTGATTTCATTTCTGCTTAAAGTTCATCTCATTGCACCACAGTGCTTGGTCTTATTTGATAAAGTGTACTTTGTTTTGTTTTGTGTTGTTTTTGTTGTTTTTTATTCAGACATATGCTAGCCATGGCTAACAAACTTCATTTCACTGACGTTTTTTAAATTCCGATGTTTATTACTTTTGCTTCATATTTATTCAAATAAGCTGTGGATATCTCGAATCATTATCACATTGACAACTTCCATTTATTGCAAACATTTTCATGAAATTTAATGCAGTCTTTTGTAAGCTCAGTAAAGTGATAAAAACAAAGTTTTAAAATTTTCTACACACAAATGCAAGGTTTCCAAATTCTGGAATGGCAAGACAACGATCAATAATTGTGACAGCGCCACCAATGGTGGCTGTGAGAAAGTAGAGTCTTTCACACTTCTCTGATTATGCTGATGGTACCATTTGAACATATGACACAACAGACTTCAAAAATACGAAATTTTAGAATTTGTAGGGCTTTTTGCATCATATGTAAATTAGTTCCTGGATGACAGTATGCTGTGGCAGTACAGCCAATCGTATGAAAGAGCAGCTTTTCATTCAGTTACCATTTTAAACACATTTTTTTCAAGGAATGAAGAAATCTTCTTGCCTCTTTGCAAGTCAGAGAATAAAAATTGAAGAGATCAATTTTGCATGCCTGATATCATGATAATAGATGCTACTTCTTGTATGAAAAAAGTAGTTTTGGAAAACATGATTTTTATGTTGTCTGTAGAATGTCGCCAACTGGATTTTGAATTCGTAATGCACCTTGAGCCCAATCATATTCTGCTGTGCCAAATTTTTACAATCATCGCAACTAACGCTACATAAAAGCTTTGACTGCCTGGCTAGGGTACTGATAAGAATTGTGTAGATTTATCTGTCAAAACAAAAAAATAAAATTTCAGACAAATTTTTGTACACATTCAAAATTTATATCAACGATTTATGACAAAGCCTATGCTTTTGCGAAGATGTTTGTCATAGAATTTGTGAAAGGTGTGTACAATGGTTTCTGTAGAGATTCCTCTCATCAAATTTGATATTGATAAAATGGTCCACCATTGCTACAGAAAATACACTGTCAGCAACCTTTGTTTTTTTCCTAGGGTTAATATAAAGGTGTATGGTCGTTAAGTCAATTATCTATTTAACGCACTGTAAGCTGTATGGTACTTAAGTCAAATAATTTATTTAACACACTGTTAGTTTATGGTACTCAAGTCAATATATTTAACGCACTGTTAGCTGCAACTTTTAACATATTTTCTATAACTTTTGTTCTTATGAAGTACTATTTCATGTTCTACTTCCAAAATCATGTTGAAGTGTCTAACGTTTGACTTGTCAACACAGCCTATATTTGTGGAATGTCCGACTGAATTTTCAAGTTGGCAGGGATAAACATGGTGTATTTCACACAATATGTTGTGTTGTCAAGGCCTATTGCTTTTGCATTTCGACATATTTTATAAGGAGGAGAATGAGAAAACTAACATTTTTTCTAGAATAGAAATAATGATAATATTTTCATAAGAGTGGTGCAGTTGTTCCTTTTAAACTGGTCACCCTGCAGCCATCATCAAACAGGAAAATGTACCGTGCCGTACAGACCCTCTGTAAGACACCGCATGAACAAATTTCTAGGTTCTCTAAATCTTACAATTCTGTGGTGGCCTACAGCTCGTATTGACTCATTTTAAAACTCCAGGAAGAAAATTTTGACATCTGTTTTTTTTTAATGAAAACAAAAATGTAATTTTTCCCATCAAGCTAACAGAGACTGTCAACCATTTTGACTTTAACAATTTTGTGGTAAATATTATCTAATTTGCTTCTCCAAATGTAAAATTTGCTCTGTACATACATTGAGATTTTATTCTTGAAAGACTATGAAAGAATATTGTTCAGAGTGTCTATGGCTAAGCATTGACAAAGTTTAAAGTGTTTACTTTGAGAGTTGATATCGTTGATGAATTGATAAGCAAATCTTACTGGGTTCTTATTGTCATGGAATTTTACACACATCTTCTGTCTAAATATTCTATTTTTTTCTTTGCCACAGGAGGAAGATGAATTAAAACATGATAAAGTAAATAGTAAAACCAACGTGACTTTAGTGACCACCGCAGAGAGCAATAATGTAGAAGCCGTCGACCAATCAAATCCAGCCAGCACGCCTGCCACTCTCATCGCAAACGATGTGACACCAGTCAGCCAAACGTCGGTCGTCTTCCCGACCGTCAACCATCTGCCGTTGGTGGAAGGCGAGGAGAAAGGCCGAAACAACGTGGTGCATCCCCTGTCTCCCCCACCCCCTGGAGCCCAGCCCCCAGTGAGACCGGTCATGAAGACCAGCATCTCGCAGGAATCGGATTCGTTGGCCGAGGACAGCGCCATGGGGTTAGTCAAACTCAGCACGGTGTGAGAGAGAGAGGGCGCCCTCGTACGACACCGTCAAGCAGATCGGATGTGATCTAAAACACAGACTCATGTAGGCCGCAAGAACACAATTGCAGTTGTGTTACACCTCTAGAGAGAGAGAGAATATAAAATTTTTGATATCAGTCTTTGTGCGGAAGTATCATGAAAACGTTGCGAGAAAACTTATCCCAGACCTGTAAGATTCAGAAACAGAATTTTTTTAAAATTGCTTGAGTTACCCGTACCTAACTGTGTTTGGGTTAAAAAATACCCTTAGAGGAGGGAACACTGTGATTTTGGAATTTTCATGAAAGCCGCGATTGCACATGAAACACTTACTGCTCCATGATTGACAGGTGATCATGTTCATTCCGTGGAAAGACTCCAATTATCAATCCCCAGTCATGGTCATCCATTGCCTCAGCATCCTTTTATATTCACGTTGAGTGTAAAACATATATATGTATAAAAGAAAAAAAAGGGCAAGGGTGACGTACGTTTTAAATTTCAACACGTATCAATCATTTATCTTCCAAATTATACTCTTCCCCATTTTGACTTGTGTGGGTCTATCATTTAGTATACCTGAAAGACTTCAGAGTTTGACCAAAGCCCCCTTTTATCAAGGTGGGTTAAAAATGTGTATTTGTGTCATCTGTGATTTGTATGATTTTACCTTGATGTTTGGAAAAAACAAACTTACAAAGCCTTTTCCATGCCTTTATTTATAGTCATGTACACATCACTTTCTGGAAAACAGTAAAATGTACATAGCTCCCTGGAAGAATCTTTCTTTATATGCCTCAACACTAACGCTTACAACAACTAGTGGACTTGCATGTTGATTTGTGTATTTTTAGCCATATTTTTGCATATTTTTGGTCAAAAATATGTTTCTGTTTCCCAGTGCAATGTATTTGTTGTGCCCTGTTTTGCGATAAAATCAACATTTTTTTTATTGATTTGTACATTGAACAGCTGTGACACAATGAAACATTCATGAGAGGGCTCGAAAGTCAATATGTACTTTGAAAAACAAAATCCTTTGGATAGATAGCCATGTTCTGTTGGATGATCACCAAATTTGAAATTTGAGGAAATTTGCCAAAGATGTAAAGTAGTTTACTAGGGAAGAAGAAAACGTGCTGTATATGATTTCAGTTTTTGTCAAAGAGTGAAATATGCATGTGTAATCGACACAACTTTTCTTAAAATATACCATTCTTCAATGACAAGACTTCAGTTTTGTTAAAGCATCCCATGACACCCTATCTTCATCTTCCCCTCCAATTTTTGATCGGTGAAAGGGTCCAATGAAGATGATCATTATTAGTACATGCCCAAAGGGTGACAGTCAGCCATTGAATGATAAGATCTCTTCCATTCCTTACCAAATCCAAATCTGTTCTCAGTTTTGAAAAAACAAAGAAAAAATTATATCCCTCCTCAGCTTTTGGAAACAACCAAAAGACTTGTTGTGGTGAAAGATTAAGCCATAAAGGAGTAAAAAGCTACTAATGCGAAAAACTTCATTTAAGCTTGATCATTGATAACAGTTTGTTTTGTTTACCCTAAAAATTGACATGTTGATCCTTCAAGCTACCAGCGTGTAGATGGTTTGTATTACAATGCAGACTAGACCCAGAGACAGGATAGCTACTGTTTGGAAGCTATGTTATATCGTTTGCATGAGCGTATCTTTTTTTTTTACAGTAACAGGTGTCGACTTACAGAGATTTTGCCTTTTCATAATGATGCAGGTGTAACGTTTTGCTATGTGTAGAAAATTTTTGTTTTAGGAATTGACAGTGCTGTTGGAGACATATCCGAATTTGCACTCACACACATACATACGATAGCCACTACTTTATCTATAAACCTTATCATACGTCATCCATCAAGAGGGCGTTGACCAAACCAAATTAACAGTGTTGGTAGGGGGGGGGGGTAGGTTGTTTTTGTGACGGTGATATTGAAATTTACTTTTCTTTTTTCCGAGCTCATTTTTTTTCTGATCTGAACAGGATCTAAACGACAGGGATTATTTTTTTAAATAAATTGTGAAAAATACTTGTTTGTAAATAAATTTTATCGTCCTTTCATTTTAGGTTTGTCCCTTATAACATGACAAACTAGACAAGAGAATGGGGTTAAAGTTGCAGATAAAGTAGGGTGTAATTTTGGGGAGGGGGTGATGTTTTTGATGTCTCTTTTGTAAAGAAATATATTCAAAAAAAATTGTAATTTTAGGTTCTTTATTTCAGTATACTTTAATTCGCACCAAATGATGTGAATTTCTTTGATCATGAGCAAGCTCTGTATTGAAATTTTTTGATAGGGTAAAGATTGCTTTCCCGGAAGTCAGGCTTGTGTGTATATATATATTTAACCAGACAAAAAGAATTTACAGTTTACTGGCTCAGTTCATTTAGCATACTCAGTCATGTTGGTGAAAATACCAATCTGAAACCAAATTTTCAGCAGAATATTTATTCACGTACATTAGTGCAGAGAAATATTTTGTCTTGTTTCGATGACAATCGTATAACAACAAGAGAAAAGCAAATGCAGGACAAATACAACTCCGTTAATACGCTTTTACTTCATATATGGGAATCGTAGATCTTTGATGAGTTGGCAGGTATTATGATTACTATCTTAGGGGGTCTTTTACAGTATGCAAATTTTAACACTTGCAACCAATCAAGTCAGGATCTGTAGTGGACCCCACAGCTTGCTTAAAGCATGATAACCAATCAAATATAGGCTCTTGTATTGGACCCCATAGCTCAACAAATGTGATTCTTCTCATCACTGATACTTTTGAGGCAGGATTCTCACCCTTTATAATGCCTTTCACTCTGTGTAATACAGTGTTTCAACATAGGTCTTTGCAATTCTTTGTAGCACC